>NC_044566.1:1516040-1819248 GCF_007565055.1 Rhinopithecus roxellana | reverse complement strand
AATGTTTTTTTTTTCTTGTAAAGTAATCGGCTGGGAAGAAACCCAAATATTTGAACAAAATTTGTCATTTAAAGCAACAGATATAATACAATGATAACTACTAGAAACAAAAAGAAAGTTTTGTTATATGGCCTAAGGACAAGATCATTTTAATGAATACCCGATAGGTGACTACTTGATATTATTTACTAGGCACTAATATTGCTACAGGGAATAACCACTAATACAATGTAAAATATATGTCCTTATAGCAACCTAATATCTTTTATTTTATGGGTTGTTACCTATAGACAAGGAGAGCACAAACTATTTGATTCTACATAATGGATGTCAAGTCCAGAAGGACTAGACACTTTCACCTTTTCTTATGACCTATAAAAAGCAGGTAATTTTACTGTAAGCTGTATATCAGTGCACCTTTTACCTGATATATTTTTTTGTATTTATTTTCCATTTTTTCCATTTTCGTTTTAAGATGGAGTTAGAAATGATAAATATAAAAGGTGGTCTGTGTGTATATACATATATATGCAAATTCATTTTATAAAATCATAATACTTACATATTAAATACTTAATTCATATACAGAAACATATTTAGATTTTATTTATATTAATAATTGTATAAATTATAAGTTGCATTAGCTATTTTCAGTTTTAATAAACTATTCTGGTAATGATCTCAATGTATTATCTTATTCTTACATTAATAAATAAATATGTCTCTTAATGTGTTTCTCCTTTTCTCTATGAATGTGTATTTCTGAAAAAACTGCAAATGCAACATATAATTTGAAGCCATAATACCACTATAGTGTCAACACTTTAAAAAACAAACACACCACAAGTTAACAGTTTTTTTCCCAGCACAAGATACAATATAGTATGACAAGTTGTGTCATACTATAAAAAATTGTTATGTTAAATTTTGGCTAATACTTAAAACTTTCTGTCTAGATCCATAGAAGCATCCAAATAAGACTAATTTTTTTAACTTTTCATTCAATTATTCAAAGCTGACTTTTGTCTCACTGTTAATGCTTATTAAGTCTACAATCAACTGTTACCATAAACATAAGCCAGAAATAATATATTAATTGTAACTTTAAATAGGGTGTGTTTCTTTGTCTTTCCTCTCCCACCCCTTGATGCATACATAATTCAAAATTTAAAGGCATGAAACGCCAAACTAACCTAGGTATTTGAGGGCAAATGATCTTCTGACACAAATGCAATAAAAACAGATGTATTCTCCTTCACAGCTGTCATGAAGCAGCTACTATCAGTCACATTGTCCTAACCATGAACAATTACAAAGACTGGATAAAATACAAATCAAGCATCGAATGGCAGGGATAGTAAAATCAGCAAAGCAGCAATGACTGAGGGAGCTCGTAGAAAATCAGGATGCACCGGGCCACACGGGATCTTTTCCATGCCCTCCTCCCAGCACACACTGCCGCTGTGCTGAGTGTCTCTCAGCAGCATCACAGAAAGTCAGCCTAAGTGTCTCATGCTCAGCAGAGATTTGAGCAGCCTCACACAGTACTGGGGAGACACAAATCCAAGTTCAGGGTTTAGAAACACAGGAAAGCCAAAGGAATATCAGCCCAACTTTTCACCTGAGTCCAGTAAGGTGGCTCCCCTTTTCGAAGGGAGGCCGGGCGCGGTGACTCGTGCCTGTAATCCCAGCACTTTGGGAGGCTGAGACGGGCGGATCACGAGGTCAGGAGATCGAGACCATCCTGGCTAACACGGTGAAACCCCGTCTCTACTAAAAAATACAAAAAACTAGCCGGGCGAGGTGGCGGGCGCCTGTAGTCCCAGCTACTCGGGAGGCTGAGGCAGGAGAATGGCGGGAACCCGGGAGGCGGAGCTTGCAGTGAGCTGAGATCCGGCCACTGCACTCCAGCCTGGGCGACAGAGCGAGACTCTGTCTCTAAAAAAAACAAACAAAAAAAATTAAACGAGACTTCACAGGGTCAAGGTAGTTTGTCTACAACTTGTGTGCCCACTAGGAGGAACAGTCAAATCTTCTTGGAAGGAAGATAACATCTTCCTAGACCCTACGGTTTTTTTATATCGGAAGTTCAATATTCCATCAAAAATCTCCATGGATGTCAGTAAATATATCCATATATGTAAAACACACACACACACACACACACACACACACACACACACACACAGAGTCACATAGTAGAAACAGACCTCAATATTAGAGTCATAAGACACAGGATTAAAAAATATCATGTTCAAGAAAATAAGTGGCAAGATGAAGGCGAAGAATTTCACCAGAAGCCTGGAAACTCTAAGAGTATAAAATTGAAAAAAATCACATAACAGACATCAGCATTTTAAGGAATGATTCATGAATCATTCCCTAAAGTTTATCAGCAGATTCAAAACAACAGAAAAGATCATTTAAAATATGGCCAATTATCCAGACTGCGGCCAAAGAGAAACAAAAGTAGAAAACAAAGATTCATACAGTTTATATTTTTATAGACTTTCTACATATATACATATATCTAGATTTTTACAGAAAGAAATCACAAATAGATAATACCTTAAACTAATTGACAATGAAGTTATGAAATATCAAAATATCATACATGTAGAATTCAGTGAAGCTACTTTTAAAGTAAAATTTAAAAGCCCCAAATACTTATTTTACGAAAGGCAGGAAATCAAGGATATATCTATATAACATAAACAATAATCGAATTATACTCAAATTAGAAAGAAGGAAATTTTAAAAACTCAGAAAACTCACAAATTACCAACATATGGAATAAAAAGAAGTCACTCAAAAATTCTACAAATATTAAAAAGAGAAATAGAACTAAGAATATTTCTATGCCTAAAACTCTTAAAGATTAAATGTAACTAACATAATTTTTTAGAAATGCAATCATTAAAAACTAGCACAGAAAGAACATGAACTGTCCTATGTATGTCAAAGAAATTAAATCTAGAACTAAAACCTTCTCACCAAGAAAATACCAGGTCTTAATGGTTTCAGTTGTGAATTCTTCTAAACATTTAGGAGAGAAACAATACATACAATGTATGTATACACTTTGATGTACCAATTCCACTCTTTCCAACAAAAGAAATACAGTATGTTATCAAAAAAATTTTGTGAAGATGTTCATAGCAGTAATATTCTTGCTTCAAAAGACAAAATCTCCATCAATAGTTAATTAAACTGCCATATATCCACAAAAGGAAATGTTATACAGCAATACAAAAGAAAATAACCTATTGTACTTATTGTATTGCGACACACAAAAACATGGGTGAATCTACCTTCCATAATATTGAAAGGAAGCAGCCAGGTACAGAGAAAGATAGTCTGCGAGATTTCACCCACATAAAGTTCATCCATGCAAAGCGGAGGGTGACAGTAGTCAGAATTGTGCTGTCTTTTGGGGAAGTATGTCATGTTTGAGACACGGCATGGGAGATATCTGTAATCCTACTAATGTTCTATTTCTTCACCTGCATGATGGTTTTTAGAGTGTCACAACTTTTATAAATTAGTTGAACAGGAGATTTAATATTTGTATGCTATGCAATATTTATATTATACTTCAATACACATATTCACAGAAATATTAATTAGGACTCAACAAAGTGAAAGATACAGAACTGAGCTTTTTCTCAAAACCATTTAATAACCACATATCAGATTAATTTCAGTCCTTGGATGAAACTCCTGAAATGAGCATGGGTGAATCCCTTGCTCTAGCGTCTCATGCTCACACACACCATTAGATTACACAGGGTGAGGCTGGCACAGGATTGGGAGGAAGGAGGAGGGTAGGCAGTTTCAACATAGCTTTAAAGTAACCATGGCACTGACTTTTTAATTTAATTTAATTTTACTTTATTCTATTTGGAGACGGGATCTCAATCTGTCTCCCAGGCTGGAGTGCAGTAATGCAATCACAGCTCACTGCAGCCTCAACCTCTTGGGCCCAAGTGATCCTCCTGCCTCAGCCTCCTGGGTAGCTGTAACCACAGGCACACACCACCATGGCTGGCTAACTGTTTTTTCATTTTCTTTTCTTTTGTTTTGTGTGTGTGTGTGTGTGTGTGTGTGTGTGTGTGTGTGTGTGTGTGTGTTTGTTTGTTTGTTTTTTTTGTTTTTTTTTTTTGTTTTTTGTTTTTTTTGTAGATATGGGTGTCTCATTATGTTGCCCAGGACGGTCTCAAACTCCTGGCCTCAAGTGATCCACCAGCCTTGGTCCTCCAAAGTGCTAGAATTACAGGCATGAACCACTAAGTTCAGCCAGAATTGACTTTTGATAAGATGGGTGGAGGGTGGGGTGGTGGATGCGCTCTTGAACTTTTTCTGTGAAAATACATATTTGATTTCCTAGGAAGTTGGAGGAATTTCTCATTTTCTCTCTCCTCTCTGTCCTCCTCCCTGCCCGCAACACCTATGAGTGAGCCCCAGCTTCAGGAACATATACCCACTCCCTGCCTCCTGGTTTTGGGCAGGCTCCCGTTCCCTATTGGTGGAACCAGCCTTGTTTTTACACAAAAATCAGCTCCTATGATATAGTATTTTTGACCCATTTCTACTACTGCATTTTCAATTGATTGGAATAATTTTCTACAAGCAATTTCTCTTTGAATTTTTGGGGCCTCATAATTAAACTGGCAAGTCATTTGGGAAAATGTAAACATGCGACATCAACCTTTTTTATACCCATTGTTTTAACATCATAGAACTCTTCAGACATAAGTCATGTGTCCAAATAAAGGCTCTAAGCCAAATGATCTTGAGTTAGTCAAGAATGTATGGAAAATATATTTATATATTATTTAATCTTAGAAATCTGTCTAATGGCTATAGTCATAAACAAATTACACATTTTAAGTGCAAAGAAACATTTTGATAAAATAACTCTGATTTTCAAAATTGCCTCAAAATGAACTAAAGTCACTACAATGCAATCATTCAATTCAGAATTTTAAAAAGGTTTTTAGAAGTTTGCTTTGTTTTTATTAGTCATTTGATACAAATATGCATGACTAGAGCATATTACTCTACATTATTCAATGATATTTAAAATTTTGTACTCACCATGGAAGAATAAATTGGAAGTTCCTTGTATGGATTAACAAGCAAAAGAATGTCCCCAATGAATGTCTGTGAAAAAAGGGATGCAAACAGTTCATTATTCATATAAATAGCATCTTTAAAAACACAAATCATACAATTTAAAAGCCATTGTATGAAATATAAAAAATAAGAAAAATCTACTTTAATATTTTGTAACTTTTTAATATTTCATAATGTTTTTAAGTTTGGAATTAAAAATATTAAATGAATTAAATAATTCAAAATAAATAAAACAGGCTTTATTTCACTGAGCATATGAGAAATGTAATAGTTAAATTCTAAGAATTTCTTTTCTTAAAAGATTCTGTGAGAACCAAACAATGAAAAAATATAGACTTAAAACATATGACAAAATACCTATGAAAAAGTCAATGGGGTAACAAATTCTGTTATTCTGCTACAGAATAATAAACTGCATAAGAGAGAAGTTAGTAAAGCACAATTATCAAATAAAATACTTTGTTTCAATTAAAAAGTCACAATGAGATACAAAGGCACAAAGTACAGATGGAACAAATAAAAATAATAAAATGGTAGATTTAAACCCAAACAACAGCAACCACATCAATTGTAAAGGTACCAAATAGTCCAATTAAAATGCAAAGATTATAAATTGTATTAAAATATGAAAGATGACTACTTTAAAGAGAAACATCCTAAACATATAGAATAAAAAAAAAAGGAAAAGAGTGAAGCAAGGTATGCATGCAAACAATAATAACAGCAAAGAAGATGACTATGGAAATAATTAATTTATAGAAAATGTGCTTTTGGAAGCAGTACCAGAAGTAAAAAGAAACATTTCACAGTAAAATGATAAATCAATCAGGAAGAAACAACATTTCTAAATTTCCAGGAGACTAAAATCTAGCATCATATATATAAAGAAATAACATATAAGGAGAAAAACGTGAGTTAACAATGATAGTGAAACATTTTAACCATTTTTCTTAGTAATTCATGGAACAAGCAGACAAAATTTTAAAGTAATAATTACTGCATTGACCAATTTATTTATATAAAACACTGTTACTGACAAGTTGAACACTGGCTTGTTTCCTTAAACTTTAAAGATTTGAGTCACACAGAGTATGTTCTATTACAGTAGAATTAGGATAGAATATTGTCTCCCGAACTCTGTGTGAAGGGTCTTTATGTCATCCACCAGAAAACTAATTCCAAATAAATGTTTATCCTTTAAAAAAAGAATAGTGTATTGTATGTTAAAAATTAGCTAAGAGAGCAGAGTTTTGGTGCTCTTACTATAAAAGAAAAAGGTAACTATGTGAGGTGATGGGTATGTTAATGTGCTTAACTGTAGAACTCATTTCACTAACTGTATGTACATTGAAGCATCATGGGCAGGGGCAGTGGCTCCGGCCTATGATCCCAGCACTTTGGGAGGATGAGGCAGGAGGATAGGAGGATTGTTTGAGCCCTGGAGTTCAAGACCAGCCTGGGTAACATGCTGAGATACCATCTCTACAATTTTTTTTTTTTTTTTTTTTTTTTTTGAGACGGAGTCTTGCTCTGTCGCCCAGGCTGGAGTTCAGTGGCCGGATCTCAGCTCACTGCAAGCTCCGCCTCCCGGGTTCACGCCATTCTCCTGCCTCAGCCTCCCGAGTAGCTGGGACTACAGGCGCCCGCCACCTTGCCCGGCTAGTTTTTGTATTTTTAGTAGAGACGGGGTTTCACCGTGTTAGCCAGGATGGTCTCGATCTCCTGACCTCGTGATCCGCCCGTCTCGGCCTCCCAAAGTGCTGGGATTACAGGCTTGAGCCACCGCGCCCGGCCTTTTTTTTTTTTTAATTAGCTGGGCATGGTGGTGTATTCCTGTCATCCCAGCTACTCAGGAAGCTGAGGCAGGAGGCAGGAGGATCACTTGATCCTGGAAGGTTGAGGCTGCAGTAAGCTGATATCTCACCAATGTATTCCAGCCTAGGTGAAAGAGTGAGATCCTGTCTCAAAAACACAAAACAAAAACCAAAATCCAAACAAAACTCATGTTGTATCCCTTAAAAATATACAATTTTAAAAAAGGTTATTTTAATTAAAAAGACATTGAAGTCACTAGTCGATACCTAGAAAATCACCCAACATTTTGAAATTTTGCAATATATTTGCAAATAGCTAATGAGCTAAAAGGAATTAAAATGCAAATAAGACTATTTCTATTATAACATATCGTAACTTGTGAGATGCAACTAAAGGTCTACTTAAGATAAAAATTATAGCCTAGAATACATGTTAGAAAAGGAAAACAGGAGTGATAATTAATGATCTAAGTATCAACTTCAAGGAGTTTAAAGAATTGCATCAATTATAAAGAAATAAATGAGTAAAATAAAATAATATCAAAGCAGAAATCAATGGAACAGGGAGAAAAAAGCCAAAAGGTGATCCTTTGAAAAATGTACAATTTACCCCAGCAAAACTGATTCAGAAAACAAGAGGAAATGCACCAACTACCAATAGCAATCAGTAATATGACATCAAGACAGATCCTACGGACATAAAGACAGATGAAGACAGTATTATGAACCATATTGTAGCCACTAAATTTAGAAATTTGGGTCAAGTAGACAACAATCCTAGGAAAATACGTCATGCCAAAGCTAACACAATAAGAAACAGAAATTCTAATTAGTTATTTCCCTATAAAGTAAGCGGAATCTACGTCTAAAATATTTTTCCACAAGGAAAACTCAGGCTTCACTGGTGAATTCTTCCCAACATTGATGTACAAAATAAACAAATATTCTATAAATTATTTCAGAAGATAACAGAAAAGGGAACACTTCCCATTTTAAGGACCCCACATAAAATGGACATTAGAATCTAATAGGAATATTGCAATAAAGCAAAATGACAGGCTGAACTCTCTCACTAAAATACATGTAAAAATCCTAAGCAAAATATTAACAAATTGAATCTAGTAATTTAGTAATAATGATAATACATCTCAAATAGCTTTATTCTAGAAATGCAAGGCTGATTTCATAATTGAAGATCAACACTTGTAACTAATAATATTTTAAAAAACTTAAAAAGACATATGATCATCTCCATAAATGGAGAGAAAGCATTTCATAATATCCAATGCTCATTATTGATTAAACAATAACTTTGAAAACCATGAATACAATGAGACTTCCTTAATCTAATGAAAAGTAATGATACCTATGGCATAGCTGCTGCAAAGAACTTTCTTAATGATGAAGCACTCAAAGCTTTTTTTCTGGGGTTGGCAATGGATAGGGCATTTATTATTGACATTTAAGTCTTTTTAGTGAAGTTCTATCTCATGAAACAGGGCAAGAAAAAAAGGTATGCCTTTTTTAAAAAAAGAAATAAGTCATCATTTGCAGACTAGATGGCATTGATGTAGAAAACCAATGCACTCTTTATGTAAATTAATACTGACATATAACTTTAGCAAGTCTGATGGATAAAAAGTGAATATGAAAAAATCAAAATTGTATTCTCTAAATATTACCCATGAACATTTGGAAAATAATTTTTTCTTCTTATTTTCCATAAAACAAACAAGCAAACATTTATTATGTCCTCAAAACGGGAAGAATGTAGATAAGCAAATTTAATAGATATGGGAAAGACTCCCACACCAAAAAATAAAAATTGCTCCAGAGAAATTAAAGATGGCCAATACAAGGGCTACACCATTTTGTGAAATGAAAAATGAAATATTGTAAAAACCTCAATTATTTCCACTTTCTCTACATATCCGATGCAATACCAATAAAAATCCAATTGAAATCGCTAAATTAACTTTACAGTAGACATGAATAAAAGGTCATGATTGGCTAATACATGCTTAAGAACAAGGGGACTTTCTATTTGTCAGGATTGACTAGAGCTGTAATGATCAAGATATTTGGGAATTTGTTTTTGAACACATGGACCAATACAAAAGAAAACAGATCCCAGAAAATAGACTCACTCCCTGGGGTCAACTGTTTAGGACAAAGGTGCTGTGGCCATGCAGCAGGGAGACACATGTGGGAAAAGTTTTAATCTGGATCCTCCTCTTTGACCATTGTGAAATCTTTTCCACATGGGTAATATACTATGCCTTGGGTTTGGGCCATAATCCCCAAAGACACCATCCTAAACAACATAATCCCGGATGCCGAAATCCCAAAACAGCGACATATCTGAAGTCCCAAATCCTCAAGTCAAAATCGTGATGCAACTCTTGTGCATACAACCAAAAACACAACCATCCTTTCCCTAGAATTCAGCTTTCAGGATTTTAACACTCAGAATGTTATTATTTCAGGATTGTGATTTGCAGGATTACAGATGTTTGGGATTTCGGACGTTGAGGATTTTGATTTTTGGGGATTTCGATCTTTTGAGATTTCAACATTCTGACTTACGGCATTGGGGACTGTGACTTTCAGGATTATGATCAGCACCAAAATACCTCAAATGTCAATGCTAAAATAATCATTAAAAAGAAAATGTAGGAAAACATTTTCATAACCAATGCCAAGCTTTCTTAAACAGGTCACAACAAGTATGAACACTAAAGAATCTGTAAAATTGTACACTTTGCTTCATTTAAATACACTATTTGAAGAGTACAACATAAGCCATAAACTGGAAGAAAATGTTCTCAATATGTATGTTTCACAACAAAAAGAATATCGTGAATATATAAAAACTCCTATATATCAAGAAGAAGAAAGAAAACCCAATTTTAATGGCACTATAACTGAACAGGAAATTCACAAAAGAAGATAACCAAATGAACAACAAACACATATTAATATTTTCATTTGTTAAATCAGAGAAATAGAAATTACAACCACAATAAGCTACCACTCCACAACTGCCAGAATAGCTGGAATTTGAAAAACTGTTAGTGAAACAAAAATACCATTTATGCCAAAAGCAATTGGGTCATATCTACGAAAGCTGAACATATTTTATGATGCTGGCATTCCACTCCTAGGTAAAGATCCCACAGAAATACTTATGTGGGCCAAAAAAATAAAAGGGTGCAAAACTGTTTATATTATTCATATTTACTAGAGAAGTGGAAACAAGCCAAAGTTCCCTCAAGTATAGAGTGGATAAATTAGAATATACTCATATAGTAGTTTATTGTACATAAACAAAAATTAGTAAATGCTTTTACAAGCAACAGTATAGCTGAATATTAGAAACATAATAATGAGATGAATACTACAAAACAGATTGCATTTATATAAAGTTAAAAAACACAGACAAAACCAATCTATCGGTGTAAATGTCGGAATATTTTGTAATGACAAGCGTGGATTGGGGGAGGACTTCTCTCTTCTATTACATTATGAAGTTGCAGGTTACATAGGTGTGTTCATGAAGTAAAAGTTCATTAAACCACACATTAACGAGTTGTGCATTGCCTTCTTTATATGTTGATATTTACCACAACATTTATGGAAAAGAAGGATTGCTCAGTATTCTATACCCAAGTAAATAAGAAATAAAAGTGAAATAATACATCTGCAGAGGACCTTACTAATGTAGTATCTGAAAACTCCTGTTAAATTCCAGAGAAGAAAAATGGAGCTAGAAAGCAGATTGTAAGTGACTTTAGAAATCTGTTCATTAAGAAAGATGATAAATTTTAAAATCAATTAATAAATACTTCTAAAATGGCATTTCTCCATTGAGGTATAATTTTTAGATGGGTCTAATTATTGAAGGAATTTCAGACTGTCTTTGAAAGTATGTTTTCTGATAAAGAAAAATGGTGTATAATAATGTGAATTTATATTATTGTAAAGTCGTAGAGTATAACTTTGTATAAATAATCAAAACGAAAGAGGCTGTTTTGACAAAATGGAGCATTTTAAGGGTACTGCAGAGAAATAATTTTTCAAATTGTAAAAATCATGATAATTCGTTCAACTCATCTTTCTAAAATATTAAGGTATATTAGATATACCTTATCTAATATATCTTAGATATTTCTTATTCTTTATCTAAGAATAAAGAACATATTCTTTCCCCCAACAGCTTACTTGTTAAGTACTCAAAGGGGTCTTTTAGGTGGAGTGGAATGATTTGGAACTACACGGCAGGTGTTGCCTAGCATAGCGCAGTATATCACAGGTGAAGCTCTGGATAGATAGGCAAGGGGCACTATGAACTCAAGGAACGTGTATGCATTCATGTTACTTCACATATCCTTCAGGTGAGAGAAACCTCAGTCTCTGACACCAGCTTGTCAACATTAGCCTCTTGAAATGCTCTTAAAAACAGGACCCACAGTATACGTGTTCCCTTTTCTGCACCACCTTGCCAGCGTCTGTTGTGGTTTTGACTTTTTAATATCAGCCGTTCTGACTGGTGTGAGATGGCATGTCATTGTGGTTTTGATTTGCATTTCTCTAATGATCAGTGATGTTGAACTTGTTTCTACTGTTTGTTGGCTGCATTTTTGTCTTCTTTTGGGAAGTTTCTGTTCATGCCCTTTGCCACTTTTTTTTTCTTTTCTTTTTTTTTTTTTTTTTTTTTTTTTTGATAGGGAGTCTCACTCTGTCATGCAGGCTGGAGTGCAGTGACACTATTTTGGCTCACTGCAACCTCCGTCTCCCGGGTTCAAGTGATTCTTCTGCCTCAGCCTCCCAACCACCTGGGATTACAGGCACCCACCATGACGCCTGGCTAATTTTTGTATTTTTAGTAAAGACGGGGTTTTACCACGTTGGTCAGGCTGGTCTCGAACTCCTGACCTCAAGTGATCCGCCCGCCTCGGCCTCCCAAAGTGCTGGGATTACAGGCATGACTCAGTGCATCCAGGCTTGCCCATTTTTTAATGAGGTTGTTTTTCTCTTGTAAATTTAAGTTCCTTATAGATGCTGAATAGTAGACCTGTATCAGGTATGTAGTTTGCATATATTTTCTCCTGTTCTGCAGGTTGTCAGTTTACTCTGTTGATAGTTCTTTTGCTGTCCAGAAGCTCTTAAGTTTAATTGGATCCCATGTGACAATTTTTGCGTTTGTTCTGATTGCTTTTGCTGTCTTTGCCATGAAACCTTTGACCATTCCTGTGTCCCGAATGGTACTGCCGAGGTTGTCTTCCTGGGTTTTTATAGTTTTGGGTTTTACATTTATGTCTTCAATCCATCTTGAGTTAATTTTCGTATATGGGGCAAGCAAGGGGTCTAGCTTCACTCTTCTGCTTATGGTTACCCAGTTATCCCAGCACCATTTATTGAAGGGGGAGTCTTTTCCTCATTGCTTGTTTTGGTCAGCTCTGTCCAAGAACAGATGGTCACAGATGTGCAGCACTACACTCTTGTTGGGAGTGTAAATTAGTTCAACCATTCTGGAAAGCAGTATGGTGATACTTCAAAGGGCTAAAAGCAGAATTACCATTCCACCCAGCAATCACATTACTGGGTATACACCCAAAGAAATATAAATCACTCTACCATAAACATACATGCACACGAATGTTCATCGCAGCACTATTCACAATAGTAAAGACATATAATCAATTTAAATGCCCATAAATGACAGATTAGATAAAGAAAGAATGGTACATGTGCATCACGGAGTACTATGCAGCCACAAAAAAGAACAAGATCATGTCTTTTATGGAAACATGGATGGGGTTGGAGGCTATTATCCTTAGCAAACTAACACAGGAACAGAAAACCAAACTCATGTTCTCCATATAAGTGGGAGGCAAATGATAAGAACTTATGAATGCAAAGAAGGATGAGAAGTAAACGATAAGAACTTATGAAAGCAAAGAAGGAAACAATAGTCATTAGGGTCTACTTAAGCAAGGAGGCTGGAATGGGGGAGAGGAGCAGAAAATAAAACTATTGGGTACTGGACTTAATACCTGGGTTATAAAATAATCTGTACAACAAACCTCCAGGACATGTGTTTACCTGTATAACAAACCTTTACAACCCAAATCTAAAATAAAAGTTAAAAAAAGAGGCTCTGCTGCATCAACCTAGGTCACCCTGAGTGGCACGTTAAGTGGCTTAAATGAGCCAGACTGTGTACTAGGAGCTGTCAAGCAATGCTTTATTGCTCTGGTTTGCTTTTAGCCAATTACAATATATTTGTTTCAGAATTCTTTTGGCTAACTAGATGTTACAGGAGGTCTTGTGTTTATTTTGTGGGGTTTTTAAATTAGTCTTAAGTCCTTCTAATGTGCTTGTAAAACAAATACTTCCAGCAAACTTCTTTGCTGTCCATAAAGGAATTTGGTTGCATATTCTGTTCTCTCTGGCGCTGCTGGCGGGAAGTATTCAGAGAATGCAATGCTTGTATTCTGTGCATTTCCTGGAGAGCATGTGTCTCATCACATGCATTTCATTTTCTGTTTGAAGGTTTGAGAACTTCCTAATGCTGCCAACTGTGGAAACTCCCTAATCTAATGTCCAAATAGAAGGTTATACACTTAGTAAAAAGGCAATTTGCAATCTGTTTTGAAAGATCATACTATAAAACAAATCAGACTGTAGCAAAAAGAGATGAAAATCCTGGTCAAATGATTAAGTCAGCTAAAATATTTTATCTTGGCTCTGAAAAAAGTCATTGCTCAACCCTCAGTTATTTGCTATGGATAAGTAAATATTAACTTCTTTCACTCATTTAAAAATAGGGACTTGGTTGAGGAAGTCTACTCATTTATTCAATATTTATTGGGAATCTATTATGGGTCATACATAGCAGTAAACAAAACAAGACTACTTTCCCTTATAGAACTTGCATTCTAGTGGGTATGGGCATGAGAGAGATAGAGAGAGAGAGAGAGAGAGAGACAGAGACAGTCTGTGTGTATAGGGAGAATCAGCACATGGTATTTATAAGAATCTAAATAAGAAAAATATACAGTATGTTAGAGAGTGATAAGTTTGTGGAGGAAAACATATGAAGGCAGAAGGATAGGAAGTGCATTTTGCAATTTAAAATAGACTAGGGGCCTGGCATTCAGAAGCAATGACACTGACATGAAGACCTGAAGGGAGGGAGGAATGGACATATGGTGGTCAAATTACTCAGGCAAAGGCCTGCACAGAAGTGCTGGCCACACTCATGAGACACCAAGGCCAGCTACGTGGCCAGGGCAGAGGCACCCAGGGGAGGGTGCCAACATCTGACATCAGAAATTCAAAAGGCAGGGGGAAACCATTGGGGCTTTATGAGCCTTTCCTCAGATTGTGGCTTTACTGAGTGAACTGGGCATCCTTTTAGCAGAGAAGTGTCATAATGCAATGTACATTCTAACACTGTTACCCTGGCTTTTGTGTTGAGGATAGACAGAGGGGAGGCCAAGAGAAACTCAGACACTTATTTGCAGGACAAATAGGCATCTACAGAACTCTCCACCCCAAATCAACAGAATATACATTCTTTCAGCACCACATCGCACTTATTCCAAAATTGACCACATAATTGGAAGTAAAGCACTCCTCAGCAAATGTAAAAGAACAGAAATTATAACAAACTGTCTCTCGGACAACAGTGCAATCAAATGAGAACTCAGGATTAAGAAACTCACTCAAAATCACTCAACTACATGGAAACTGAAAAATCTGCTCCTGAGTATCTACTGCGTACATAACGAAATGAAGGCAGAAATAAAGATGTTCTTTGAAACCAATGAGAACAAAGATATAACATACCAGAATCTCTGGGACACATTTAAAGCAGTGTGTAGAGGCAAATTTATAGCATGAAATGCCCACGAGAGAAAGCAGGAAAGATCTAAAATTGACACCCTAACATCACAATTAAAAGAACTAGAGAAGCAAGAGCAGACACATTCAAAAGCTAGCAGAAGGCAAGAATTAACTAAGGTCAGAGCAGAACTGAAGGAGAAAGAGACACAAAAAATCCTTCAAAAAATCAATGAATCCAGGATTTGGTTTTTTGAAAAGATCAACAAAATTGATAGACCGTTAGCAAGACTAATAAAGAAGAAAAGAGAGAGGAATCAAATAGATGCAATAAAAAATGATAAAGGAAATATCACTACCGACCCCACAGAAATACAAACAACCATCAGAGAATACTATAAACACCTCTATGCAAAAAAAAAACTAGAAAACCTAGAAGAAATGGATAAATTCCCAGACACATACACTCTCCCAAGACTAAACCAGGAAGCAGTTGAATCCTTGAATAGATCAATAACAGGCTCTGAAATTGAGTAAATAATTATTGCCTACCAACCAAAAAAAGTCTAGGACCAGACAGATTCATAGCTGAATTCAGGAGCTGGTACCATTCCTTCTGAAACTATTCCAATCAAGAGAAAAAGAGGGAATCCTCTCTAACTCATTTTATGAGGCCAACATCATCCTGATACCAAAGCCTGGTAGAGACACAACAAAAAAAGAGAATTTTAAAGACCAATATCCCTGATGAACATTGATGCAAAAATCCTCAATAAAATACTGGCAAACCGAATCCAGCAGCACAAGAAAAAGCTTATCTGCCAAGATCAAGTGGGCTTCATCCCTGGGATGCAAGGCTGGTTCAATATACACAAATCAATAAACATAATCCAGCATAGAAACAGAACCAAAGACAAAAACCACTTGATTATCTCAATAAATGCAGAAAAGGTCTTTGACAAAATTCAACAGCACTTCATACTAAAAACTCTCAATAAATTCGGTACTGATGGAACGTATCTTAAAATAATAAGAGCTATTTATGAGAAACCTACGACCAATATCATACTGAATGGGCAAAACCTGGAAGCATTCCCTTTGAAAACTGGCACAAGACAGGGATGCCCTCTCTTACCACTCCTATTCAACATAGTGTTGGAAGTTTTGGCCAGGGCAATCAGACAGGAGAAAGAAAGAAAGGGATTCAATAAGGAAAAGAGGAAGTCAAATTGTCCCTGTTTGCAGATGACATGATTGTATATTTAGAAAAACCCCGTCATCGCCGGGCGCGCTGGCTCACGCCTGTAATCCCAGCTCTCAGGGAGGCAGAGGCGGGAGGATAGCTTGAGCCCAGGAGTTCGAGACCTGCCTGGGTAATATAGCGAGACCTCGTTCTCCACAAAAAGGAAAAAAAAAAAAAAAAAGACAAAAAAAAGAAAACCCCGTCATCTCAGCCCAAAATCTCCTTAAGCTGATAAGCAACTTCAGCAAAGTCTCAGGATACAAAATCAATGTGCAAAAATCACAAGCATTCTTATACACCAATAACAGACAAACAGAGAGCCAAATCATGAGTGAACTCCCATTCACAATTGCTTCAAAGAGAATAAAGAATAAATACCTAGGAATCCAACTTACAAGGGATGTGAAGGACTTCTTCAAGGAGGACTACAAAACACTGCTCAATGAAATAAAAGAGAACACAAACAAATGGAAGAACATTCCATGCTCATGGATAGGAAGAATCAATATCATGAAAATGGCCATACTGCCCAAGGTAGATTTATAGATTTATAGATTCAATGCCATCCCCATTAAGCTACCAATGACTTTCTTCACAGAATTGGAAAAAATTACTTCAAAGTTCATATGGAACCAAAAAAGAGCCCACATTTGCCAAGACAATCCTAAGCCAAAAGAACAAAGCTAGAGGCATCACGCTACCTGACTTCAAAGTATACTACAAGGCTACGGTAACCAAAACAGCATGGTACTGGTACCAAAACAGAGATATAGACCAACGGAACAGAATAGAGCCCTCAGAAATAATACCACACATCTATAACCATCTGATCTTTGACAAACCTGACAAAAACAAGAAATGGGGAAAGGATTCCCTATTTAATAAATGGTGCTGGGAAAATTGGCTAGCCATATGCAGAAAGCTGAAACTGGATCCCTTCCTTACACCTTATACAAAAATTAATTCAAGATGGATTAGAGACTTAAATATTAGACCTAAAACCATAAAAACCCTAGAAGAAAACCTAGGCAAGACCATTCAGGACATAGGCATAGGCAAGGACTTCATGTCTAAAACACCAAAAGCAATGGCAACAAAAGCCAAAATTGACAAATGGGATCTAATTAAACTAAAGAGCTTCTGCGCAGCAAAAGAAACTACCATCAGAGTGAACAGGCAACCTATAGAATGGGAGAAAAGTTTTGTAATCTATCCATCTGACAAAGGGCTAATATCCAGAATCTACAAAAAACTCAAACAAATTTACAAGACAAAAACAACCTCATCAAAAAGTGGGCGAAGGATATCAATAGACATGTCTCAAAAGAAGACATTTATGCAGCCAACAGACACATGAAAAAATGCTCGTCATCACTTGCCATCAGAGAAATGCAAATCAAAACCACAACGAGATACCATCTCACACCAGTTAGAATGGTGATCATTAAAAAGTCAGGAAACAACAGGTGCTGGAGAGGATGTGGACAAATAGGAACACTTTTACACTGTTGATGGGATTGTAAACTAGTTCTACCATTGTGGAAGACAGTGTGGCGATTCCTCAAGGATCTAGAACTAGAAATACCATTTGACCCAGTCATCCACTACTGGGTATATACCCAAAGGATTAAAAATAATCATGCTGCTATAAAGACACATGCACACGTATGTTTATTGTGGCACTATTCACAATAGCAAAGACTTGAAACCAACCCAAATGTCCATCAATGATAGACTGGATTAAGAAAATGTGGCACATATACAACATGGAATACTATGCAGCCATAAAAAAGGATGAGTTTGTGTCCTTTGTAGGGACATGGATGCAGCTGGAAACCATCATTCTCAGCAAACTATTGCAAGAACAGAAAACCAAACACCATATATTCTCACTCATAGGTGGGAACTGAACAATGAGAACACTTGGACACAGGAAGGGGAGCATCACACACCAGGGCCTGTTGTGGGCGGGGGAGGGAGGGATAGCATTAGGAGATATACCTACTGTAAATGACGAGTTAATGGGTGCAGCACACCAAAATGGCACATGTATACATATGTAACAAACCTGCACGTTGTGCACATGTACCCTAGAACTTAAAGTATAATAAAAAATAAATAATAAAAACAAAAAACAAACAAAAAGAAACAAAATGCAAGTGCAAAATGCAATTGCTGTAGGAAGATATGTGCCTGGAGGCAGCAGTAGGGGTCATCTTCTGCGTATAACTTGAAGGTAGGGCTGGTGACATTTGCAGGGAAATCAGATGTGGGGTGTGGAAGGAAAACCAGCATCAACAGTCTTACTAAGTGTGTTGGCCCAGGAAGCGACAAGAGTGGGACTGTCATGAGCCAGGGTGGAAAGGCCATGAGACGTGAAGGTTGGAAGAGCTCAAATGACCACATTTGGGTATTGGAATTTTGAGATTTCTACTAAACTAGTGATTTTCTATTTGTGGGGAAGGATCACTTGCTTTTAGTTCCAATTAATCATGGACTGATACCTTTGTAAAACATAATAAAAAGAATTACTAAAAAATGTGATTAAAAGACATATGAAGTTCAAGCTCTGATTCTTATTAACTCCAACAGATAGGGATTAAACCAACAGACTGCTGGAAGAATTTCTATAAAAACACTTATTTCCATTACACACTGGTCATAAAAAATTCATATACCTACTCATCCGCAGACAGCACATTGGGAAGCACATATTACCATTTAATCCATAATGTTTAAATTGCTTGTCTACCCATTAGAGGTGATTTCAGACACCATAATGTACAACATTCCTATTATGAAATGGATCCTAATCGATTGAGCTTTTCTGTATTTTAGGAATTGAGCAGAAGAAACCCATGCCTCACACAGTGGCAAATTTATGTTATATGAACATTAGGAAAGCAGAGAGTAGTATAAATAGTTCAGGTGATCAAGAGAGAGGAACTGACTAGAAAACAAATTATTTAAGAAGATAGTCCACTGGGTGGAGGAGCTAGAGGCAGGAGTTTGACAAAAAGGTAGGAAGTATTTACTGTTTAAGAGGGAAACAGCAGAAAAACTCACATAACTAACTCCATTTTGTTAAGCGGCTTTACCTATTCTTGTACGTGGGCTAGGATCATCTTAAAGCACTGAGATAATAATGCAAAAATAGCAATCGTATAGTTTTTACTCTGGGATTAAAGGAGAAGTGCATAAGCAACTATGTTTTATTAAAGATTTCCAGGAAAGTTGTAGCCTGACAAGGACAAAGTTCCCAACTCCTTAGACCCTCCCTGGTCCCCAGGTGTCTATAGTCCTTATCCACCTTTTGATACTAACACCCTCCTCTTCTGTATATGTCCTTCCCATAAACACTCTCTGGCCAGCCTGAAAAATTGGAGAAGGTACATTAGAACACTAGTTTACCATCTTCTCAGTTTTGCTGGCTTTCCAAATAAACCTACTTTTCCTCCCATCAACCTTGTCTCTGGTGTTTGGCTTTTGAGCAGCCCAAGAACCAGATGTTAACAAACTATCAATGAGTTACAGAATAACAAACTGTGATAAATTCTCTAAAGATAGATAGTCCATGATGATGTAATCTAGAAGCTCTGGGAAGGTTTACTTAAAGAGTGGGTACTACTTTGAGTGGGAGTTTATAAAGCTAACTATTTTATGGAGTAGAAATATAACTCTAGGGGAAACAAACAAACAGAGAAACAGTCTAAGGAAAGTCCTTGATGCAGGAAGGCAGGTGATAAGTGATTTAAATATAAGTGAGAAAGAGTCCTCAGTGACTGTTCGGGGCAGATCAGGAGGATTCTAGTCTCTGGAATAAGGGTTGTGGTCTTTTTCCCATGAAAAGTGGTGGGCCATAGAGAAGATTCAAGACTGGGAGCTTTGAGATTACATTTGTGCTTTATAAAAATTACTCTAGTTCATTGTGAGATTGGATTGAAAAAGAATGATGAAGCCTCCCCTAGAAAGTTAGTAGGTTATTAGAGAAGGGAAGGTAATGGCTTTGATGAGGGTGCTTACCACGGAGGTGGAGAGAACCAGAATAAATGCATATTTAGATGCAATGTCACTTTAAAGGCACAAATGGGTAAAGAAAGAGAAAACAATTTAAGCAATGGTCTTCTAGGCTTCTATAATTATGAGTAAAAATACTGGGAAAAAGATTAAAAAATGGAATAAAAATACACACTTTACAAAAGTAACAGGGTGATAACAGAGACCAAAGTAATCAGCTCTTACCACTTTATGCCAATGACATGATTTCATTAATTTTGACAGAAGTATTTAATTTTAAGTGTATTTACAGTGGCAGGCAATTTATCTAAGCATTAAGATGCTACATTGCATTTTCAGAGGCTAATCAGCATTTGACAATTTATTACTTGTAAGGAAATCTCAGACTTCACATTTACATGAAAATTACTTAATCAGTTTCTCAGTAGACTAGAAAACAAAAGTGTTATCAAAAAGGGATAGCAGGTATGTGCATAATCAGATTTCTTTATAGACATTCTGATTGAATTGCTCTGTGCTCTGTGTAGAATATAACAAAATCAGAGAGTGGGAGAGAAAAAGAAAGAGAAAGAGATTGATTTTGATATTACAAGGTATCTAAACTGTCATCAGTGTTGGGAAAGTAACACACAAATGAGGATAGAACCACAGTAAATACATTCTCCATGCTGTCATTTGAGTAATATTTTTGGATTCTACTATCAGGAATCTGTGCATAAATTATTAACTTTACAAAGACATTTCCTGGCAATTCTGAGCCACAACAGTTTCTCTTCTCATGCAAATAGAGAGGCAGTCGTACATGCATAGTCAATGTATGCTCTTTCGCTTCCTGTTCCTGATCTAGCAGGTTCAAGAAAAGTAGAGGAGACAGACAGCAATTTTATAAGTCATATGCAGATCCTGCTGGTTCTAGCAAGATCTTCCACAGCAATCATGACAACAGGAAAGTTTAATAGCAGTACTTGTGTCTGTCCACAGGGTATTAGTTTATACTTAACTCCAAAATTTGGAACTGTGCTGAATTTGCTTTATAACTGAGCCAGAATGAAGCTAAACTCACCTTGAAAAATTCAACTTAAGCTATCACCATGCCCAGAAGCTCCAATGAGCCCTTTACTTGCAACATTTGAAGCACTAAAGGGTGATAAAAACATTCAGCAAGACAAAAGCAGTTCAAAAGGCAATTTCCAGGGCACTCACATAGATCTGATTGTTTCCAAAGCGCTTCTGAATCTCATAGAGCAGGCTGCCATCATTGAGCTCGCTGAGTGTGGCCAGGTCATCGTTTGGGGCAGGAGGCATTAGCTTGACCTGGGGAAGAACAGAAAGTATGATCAATTCTAATTGCTTTCCAATCAACTTTCTTCACAGTTGGATGTTCCACTTTCAATTACCTGTCAAAAATTTGAAGACAACCTGAGTTAGGAACCGTTATATGCAATGGTTCAATGAAAAAGAAAAAAAATCCAAAGCCACAGAGCAACGTATTCAGATGAGAATTTTTGTGCTATACTCCCCAGGGTGCAGGTGCACACACCCTGTCTGTTAGCCCAGGCATTAGGTCTGTCAAGATGAGTTCAGCATGTTGACTCTTCTTATTCCCTACTGGTAATTTAGACAGCTCTGTACTGTTCTCAGTCCTCTGAAAGATAGGCAGTGGAACACCTCATATATTTGTAGTGTTCCCTAAGCTAAAGCGAAACTTTTCATGTTACCATTGTTGGCATGGTAGGGAAGAAATGTGTATGGAATTTAGATTCTGCATTCCTGTAAGATGAGGCCAGGTTTTAAAGGTAGACTCCAGATCTTTCTATTCTGCTCTACATTACTTTTAAGATTAAGGTAGCTACGAGATTAAAATAAAAGATCAAATTAGAAATGTGCAATTTTAATTTTATGTACACAGAATATGCTCAGAAAAGTAGCCATTTGATGGAATATGGTAGGAGTGTTTTTTTAGTATCACACACAGGAGCAAAAGAATAAGAATATTCTTATCAATGTGAGCTCTTTGATACTTCTAGTCAAGTTTTAATAATTATCATTTGTATTCATGTATGTACTCTATATTTGCATTTTGTATTCGTATCTGTATTATATATTAATAGTATATACCATTGCTAAATAATTTGAACATAAATATTTCTGCTTATCTAGTAAATGTAGTGTAAAAAATACTAAACATTTTTAAAAAAACTAAATTTAGGACTATCTTTTCTGATATTAGTGGATATTTCACAAAGCATAATCTTTCCCATGAGTTCACAAAGTCGGTTTATTTTCTCCCCAGGCTTTCTAAACCTAATGCATTAATAATAGAAACACAGGCTGGTGTGGTGGCTTACACCTATAATCCCAGCATAGGGAGGCTGTGGCGGGTGGATCACTTGAGGTCAGGAGTTCAAGACCAGCCTGACCAATGCGGCAAAACCTCACCTCTACTTAAAATACAAAAAAAATTAGCCAGGCATGGTGGCACATGCCTGTAATCTCAGCTACTCAGGAAGCTGAGGCACAAGAATTGCTTGAACCCAGGAGGTGGAGGTTGCAGTGAGCCGAAATCGAGCCACTGCACTCCAACCTGGACAATGGAGCAAGACTCTGTCTCAAAAACAAACAAACAAAAATACATACACACACACACACACACACACACACACAATAATAGAAACACAAATTGAGTAGTGGGCATGTTGAAAGGTCAGAATTTTTTTTTTTATGAACTCTAGTTAGAATGGCGGCATGGCAGCAAGCTTTATGGCACTGGAGTTCAAACCATTTCTATAAGCAGGAAACACAATATTACAATAGATGCATGTTTACTAAAAACTAATTTGTAAAATATTCCAGTAGCTGGGCATGGTGATGTGCCCTGTAGTCCCAGTTACTCGGGAGGTTGAGGGGAGGGGATTATTTAAACCTAGGGGTTTGGGTTTGAGGCTGCAGTGAGCCACGATAGTGCCACTACGTGCCAGCCTGGGTGACAGGGCTAGGCCCTGTCTCGGAAAAAAAAAAAAAAAAAAATCTAGATTTCAGAAATATCAACAACAAGCCTGTACCCTTCCCCACCAAGATGCACAAACTCAAACACCCTGAATTCATTGTTTTAACTACTTTGCAACCTTTAAAGGAAATATATTTCCAAAGACCTTTCAGCATTAACCTACACTAAGCATACAATATAGTTTTACTAAAATTAGTTATTTAATGTTGGGTTAGAGGCATAGCTTTAAGGCTTTGATGTGTCAGAATTATCTACTTGAATCTTTCAAGAGTTGCATCCAAACACTGGTACTTTTTGTTGATAAAAATAGAAGTCATAATGTTCCAGCTATGCCGGTGTTTCCTGGGTCATCAAAATGATTTTGAAATTGTTTGATATCAACTTTTTAACACTATACACTGAGTTCCACTTTGCGGAGTCTCACAGGCACCAAGCGCTACCTAGACTGACAGGTCTCAGAGAGAGGCGTGGCAACAGAAGAAGCGACGCCGCCTTCAGCACAGCCCTCAGGAGAAAGAACTGGTGGTCTTGATCCAGGCAGTTTTTAATTCTGCTTTCATCGGTCATGCAAATTCAGGTAAATATCTTAGACATTCATTTGAGCTTCCCTACTTCGAATGTTAGAAAATGCGAGCTCATCTACCTCTGAAACATCAATTATTTGTATTTGACTGGTTGAACAACAGTGTTTAAACCCCAGTTGTACATCTTCCAATCTGTGAGTTCTTGAATAGTTTTCTACCTTAACATCATGAAGCTGCTTTTCATTCTCTATGTGATGAAAGATAGTATATACTTCAGAGAGTGGCTGAGGGAATTAAAAAAACGAGGGGAATTTGGCCTGGTGCCTCCTCTGCAGCTAAGTGTGCCTCATTAGTGCCCTTCATAACATATCTAGGGGCCTACGGAGACCATGTAACTTCCTACCAGCTTCCCTTGGGGCTGCGGGAGGGAGGGATGCGGGTGAGTGTGGAGGGCCCTGGGTCTGTCCGTGCTGTTCTCAGCAATGATGCTCAGCTTTCCTTTGCTTTAGGAATCAGAGTTCTCATTCACATATTTCTTTCTGAGGAAGGTTCTTCTGCTGAATAACATTTTTTTTTTTTTTTTTTTTTTTTTTTTTGAGGCGGAGTCTTGCTCTGTCGCCCAGGCTGGAGTGCAGTGGCCGGATCTCAGCTCACTGCAAGCTCCGCCTCCTGGGTTTACGCCATTCTCCTGCCTCAGCCTCCCGAGTAGCTGGGACTACAGGCGCCCGCCACCTCGCCCGGCTAGTTTTTGTATTTTTTAGTAGAGACGGGGTTTCACCGTGTTAGCCAGGATGGTCTCGATCTCCTGACCTCGTGATCCGCCCGTCTCGGCCTCCCAAAGTGCTGGGATTACAGGCTTGAGCCACCGCGCCCGGCCTGAATAACATTTTAAAACATTTTGGCATCCATTGTTATAGCATCCTTATTTAATGGATGAAGAACTTGAGGCCCAGAGAGGACATGGACTTTTGCTAGGGTCACACAGCTGATAAGTCAGAAGCAAAAGCTGGCCTGATAACCACTGGGGAACAGGAGGAATTCCAGTGGATAATGGAAACATCTGATGACATCTATTCAATCATGGGCCAAATTTCCCTTGCTCACCTTCTTTGTCGGCCATTGTGCTAGAGGTTTAGGACAAAGGGGAAAAAAGGAATGATGTTTGTGACCTCCCCTATGCGGGGGACAAGTTAGGACAAAAATAAGAAATTACAAGTACAAAATGTATGTGAGGGGAAAACAAGATGCTTTGAAAAGAGAAACATTTTACTTTAGATGATCCGAGAAGTCCTCTTCGAAGAGGTCACGTTGATGTTGAAATTGGACATCATTTTCAAAGGCAGTCCTGTGGGATGTGGGGAGAGATGTCTCAGGGAGAGGGAAGGACATGGTGAGGGCTGTAAGGTCGGGAGATGGGTGTGTGGGAGGCCCTAGAATCTGCCCTGGTGTGGAGGAGGTGGGAGAAGGCAGCAGCAGGGGATATTGAAGGAGCTGGAAAAGCTTCCCGGGCCATGAGGACGAGCTGCTTCATTCCAGGAATTAGTGAAAGTCATGGAGGGGACGGAGCATGGGGATGGCAAGACCAGTTTCACAGTGCTAAGATGACACACTGGCAGCTGCAGCAGAGAAAAGGCAGAGTGGTGAGACCAGCCAGCAAGCTCTAGAAAAAGGGGGCCCAAGGAAGAGGCCACAGAGGAATGGATTGGACTTTGATTAATTTAAGAAAAAGAGGAGCTGCCATATGCAACTGTATGCAACTAAGTTGTACTTGATTTCCTAACTAGAATTAATTTAGACAAGATTGAAGATTTTCTTATAAAGATGGATAATTTTACTGCATTCCAGGATCACAGACTGGAATGGTTGCCCTTGGATATAAAAGGAATCTAGAAAACATGTGCAATTAGGGAAGAATGTATTTTCTAGAGGTGAAATAACTTGTGGCAGAAGTCCTTATGTAGAGATACACATGAAAGGGAACTTTCACCATCAATTTAGGGATGGATGTAAATATATTTTCTTTCAAATATCTTTGCAACGTTTCTCCAAAGTACATAAACTTACACACACATATAGACAACCCCAAAAGCGATGTAGGCATGCATGAATGCATGTACGAAAATTAATTCATATGCATATTCATACATGTAACTAATTTGATGTAAATCAGTAAATGATTGCAATAACTTTGAGTAATGCAAAAAGAAGGCAAAACTCTCCAGCAAGTTAGCATACATCTTCAACTCCCAAAGAAATTATAAAAAGGAAGAAAATCAAGAGCAACATTTGTATTTTCTTCAGGAGTAATGATTTATGCTAAGATAATAAGATCCCTCTTACAGTCACGATGCTAACAATTTCAGTGCAAATTTCTGTGTGCACATTTAGCAAAAACATGAATAGTACTAACAGAAGTTCTGCATTTGTTCCAGCAAGCCTGGAACAGCTATCACAGACATCTCATTGGTATTCCTGTGGATTCTCGTCTTCAGTGGCACAGCTGTTACATGGGTCAGAGAGTATACTAGGCTGACAGTAAAAATGTGACTACTCCCTAGTCTGTTTATAGTTACACAGTGGGGCAGATCCAGTGTGAGAGTAGATCAAGGGAAGAGTTCCTTGCATTTCTCACGTCAAGATTCCAAAATGACCTGAAAGGAAGCTTTGATAATCAGTCTTAAGCAAGGCTATCAAAGGAGCACATTCTTTATAGATTTCAAAGCATTGTGACAGCTGATAAGTAGAAAGAAAAATAAAAAGTATATCTGTGGATGTTTTTATGCTGCATTTGTAGGCTGAAAAGTAGGCACCACCAATGTCTGCCAAATAATTATAACAATAATCACCAGATAAGTACAAAATATTGCCTATCCTCTCCAAAATTGACCACTATGGTTTTTATTATATGTATTTCCAAAAGGAGAGATCTAAAACACAAGACAGACATACTTTAGAAATCAAGGAAGAATTTAGGGGAAACACTTTGAGAAATGTTTTGCGATCCAAAGCTAATTTAAGTTTTGAAAGTATTCTGAATTTGCTGATCCCTCGTCTCCATTGTGTGGACGCGGTTTTGAGAACCGTGGGCTTTACCATGTTGTCTTGTGTTTGCTTGTTTGTGATTTCTCTCTGGGAGGCTGGTAGTACATGTCCAGGGAGTAGAAGCCCAAGGGGCAACAGAAATGATCTGACTTGTGGGATCAGGGTCACAGGATTTGGAGGAAGGCAGTCTAGGGGCAAACAACCCAGTATAGATAAGTTAAAAAAAAAAAAAAAAAAAGGAGAAAATTAAAAAAAAAAAAAAAAAAGACTATGTGTTGGACGGGTGCAGGGGCTCATGCCTGTAATCTCAGCACTTTGGGAGGCCGAGGCAGGTGGATCACCTGAGGTCAGGGAGTTCGAGACCAGCCTGACTAACATGGTGAAATCCCATCTCTGCTAAAAATACACAAATTAGCTGTGTGTGGTGGTGGGCACCTGTAATCCCAGCTACTCGGAAGGCTCAGGCAGGAGAATCGCTTGAACCCAGGAGACGGAGGTTGCAGTGAGCTGAGATGGCGCCACTGTACTCCAGCCTGGGTGACAGAGTGAGACGCCATCTCAGAAAGAGAAAAGAAAAAAGAAAAAAAGAAAAAAGAAGCTGTGTGGACCGGAATGACCAGATTAAGAAAGGGTGATCACATGACACATACTTTACTTCGCTTCCCAAGGCTTCCACCCGTGCCATGCCTGGTCAGTCCTGTGTAGTTTTGCCTTCCTTTTGTTATTCTGCCAAGGTTTCTTAAATAGTGAAGTCTACCAGGCCCTTTCCCTTTCCCTTTCTCTGGCTGAAGATCTACGTGTTTGCGTCTCTGTGGACTACAGGAAGAAAGTTTTAGCGAATCTTACAAACCTGCTGTGGTGCCACTAGAAGAGCACTGGATACAAAATAAAAGAAACATTTGTGATTCTAGACAACTTGTTTAACTTTTTGGTCGAGAAAAGGGTCACACTCTGTCGTCCATGCTGGAGTGCAGTGATGACATCCTAGCTCCCTGCAGCCTCCAAGTTCTGAGCTCAAGCAATCCTCCCACCTCAGCCTCCTGAGTTGGTGGGACCACAGGTGTGGGCCACCATGCCCTGCGCCATCATGCCCTGCTAAGTTTTAAATATTTTGTAGAGATGGGGTTTTGCTATGTTGCCCGGATGGTGTTGAACTGTTGGCCTCAAGCAATCCTCCCACCTTGGCCTCTAAAAGTGCTGGGATCACTGGTGTAAGCCACCGCTCCCAGTCTGCCTAAGTTTCTTGAGTTTAAGTTTGGTCAGCTTGAAACTCAGTTTGAAGCTTGAGTTTAAGTTATGTAGTGAAAGTAGTTAATAACCTGCTCACAGTGACGTTTTGAGGATTAAGATAATGCAGGTGAAAGCATTTCTAAGCTTTGAAATGTTAACCAACGTAACACATTATTTTGCCTTATTATTTTCTAAAATCATCTATATTTACATTGAAAAGTATAAAGTCCTGTGGATATGTTGACTGGAACTACATGAATTTGGAACAGATCCGTGCAGGGAGTAGAAGACGTTACTGCTCTGGCAAAATCAGAGTATGTAATTCCAGTCAGTCACATACAGCCAGTCTATACAATAATAACAATATGAATAATACATCCATCTACTGTCATCTTCATAACAACCATACAAGGCTGGTCTTATGTACCCATTTTACACTTGAGGCTCAGTAAGGCTATGGGACTTCCATAGAGTTCCTGAGCTGCAGACCTGAACCACAGCAAAGCTGCAGGCTTCTCTCCCGCTTTCTCTCTACCCCAGGCTATCATGGCTTCACTAAACGGAATAATCACTTGACTTCAATTTCAACCTTAAACCTAATTTAAGTAAACATTTCTGAAAGAAGAGAGGGAGGAAAGAGGGAAAATAAGAAATTAGGGAACCAAGGAAACAATGAAAAATCCCAGCAGGTCAGGGAGGGATGGGATGGGAAAGGAAACCAGGAGGGAAAGGGAAGAGAAGGAATTCTTGCACATTTTATGCCACGTAAGAAACATTCTGAGTTCTCAGAGATATTATAAAAACAAATGTTAATTTTAGTGGTTCTCGGAAATTAAAAAAAATAAAATGTCAAATCATGTCTTTAATATTCATTTACACAGTTACCATTTGATAAGACCTACACTTTGTAAAAATCTGGAAAGAGAGATGCAAAGTAGTTTTTATTTTAATTTTTAAAAATTTTCCACATGATGTATTTATCTCTAAAATGTGAATCAGAGTTTTATGGCTTTGAAAAGTGTTTTGGAAAGCTTTCCTATGAAATGTGAATATATAATCCATTCAGTTTATCACGCTGCTCTTCCCTGGAGAGAACTGTCCAGCTAGCACCTTGTGGGCAAGAACATAGGAGAACACGATGGATACGGTGCGGCATATTACCAGGTGAATATTAGATCACACAGGAGCATAAAGCCTGGGTAGCCACCGTTCCCTCTCTATTAACGCATAAATAGAACATGGTTACAATTACTTTTTATGTCTAGGATACAATTATAAAAAGTCTACATTAAAACAGAAAAGCTATCCTATGAAGATTACACTTGATATTCTTATGTCCTGAATGTCTTATATTTGAAGAATATTTTATGTCTTTTAGAAACATCTTATTAAATTGCCACTTAAAAAGCAATCAATCTGCTAATCATAAATTGTTTTAACTCCACAGAGGGAGAAATCTCAGTACTTTGATGAAACGGTTGACCTAGTTTGCTCTTCTTTAATTAAATAAATATCATTATACTTACTACTGCTAAACTCAAACACCTAATTAACACAGCTTGAAAGCAAATTAATAGAAATGTACAATAATTTCACATATACACATTGACTAAAAGTCATGCCATATCACTAATTGCATTCAAAAGTTTTTGAATGTTAGTTAATTTGAACAGTAGGAAATCAATTCACCTGAGATTTTTCACACATTTCTATAAATGAATTAAGAAAAAATACTTCAAAACAATGCCAGTAAAAACAAAACTATATTTTAAAGTTATCTTTAATTTCTCTAGGTTATATAATGAATAACATTAATTTTCCCATTCTTAGTAACAAATTAAGGTATGAGGAAAATAACTCCGTAAGTTTAAAAATAATATTCAATTGTTGGTCATACTCAATTTTTTGCTCACATACCTATTCTACTAGAATGCTATGATATAATATTTTAATCAATAAACAAGCTATTGAAAAAATGAAATATTTCCCCTCCCAAAAGGACATACATGAAAAAATATATATATATACACACACACATATATATATAAATTTTGTTAAATCTAAAGGTGAGCAGTAATGCTTTTATATATAACAAGAGAAAGCAGCCCATAAGACTTTACTCAAAGTGGCTGCCCGTGAAAACAATTAGGAAACAGAACTCATTCTTGAGTTTCAACTGTTGTAAAATAACTCAGAAATTTGTTTCCTCAACACTCACTGCAAACTAATTTGAGTCTTAAATATCTGTAATGAAAACAAAAACCAAGCTTTTAGATTACTAAATTTATGGGCGTAAGTGTTAAAATGTATGAGAGGTAAGAGGGTGTTAGACACTAATTAATGGTTATTTTTCCTCTATACAGGATACTAATTACAGGATAGTATTAAATCATAATTGGAAATGGAAAGTTATGTCAGACATTAAAGTACACAAATTATACGGCTCAGAAACACGTGGAATGTCAAAAGAAGTTAATAGGATCCTTAAGAAAGTTAAGAATATTTTGCCAGGTGTGGTGGCTCACACCTATAATCCAAGCACTTTGGGAGGCTGAGGTGGGAGGATCACCTGAGCCTAGAAGTCAAGATCAACCTGGGAAACACAGTGAGACCCTATCTCTTAAAAACACACACACACACACACACAGGAAAAAAAAGTCCGAGCATGGTGGCACACAGCCTAGTCCTAGCTATCTGGAAGCTGAGGCAGAAGGATCACTAGAGCCTGTGAGGCTGAGGCTGCAATGAGCCATGATTGTGACACTGCACTCCAGCCTGAGTGACACAACAATGTTCTGTCTCAAAAAATATATACGTATTTTCTCTTAAATTTTACCTAACCTTTGATTTGTCTAGTACTGTGGACTCACTGTATTTCTCCAAATTCGTAGGTGGAAGCCCCCATCCCTAATGCAACTGTATTTGGAGATAGAGCCTATAAGGAAGTGATTTAGGTTAAATGAAATCATAAGGGTGGGATCCTGATCCTACAAGATTACTCCAGAGAGTGCCCTCTCCCTGCTCCTCCCTGCCTCTCCCTCCTTCCCATTCTCCCTGCCTCCTTCTGTCCACCCTGCAAGGACACAGCAGTGGGAAGGAGCCCTGCACCTTTAGTCAACCTGCACCTTGACCTTGAACCCCCAGAATCCAGATGCCTCCACGACTGTGAGAAATGCATTTCTGTTGTCGAAGCCACCCAGACTGCGGTGTTTTGTCATGGCAGCTTGAGCCGATGAATACACCTGCTAAAATTTAAAAGTGTTTCAAATGTTTTGCTTATCTGCTTTAGTTACTTGAAATAACAAAAATTACTAAAATTAAAATTAAATTTTAAGAAGATCTTTAGGAAACCTGGCTAAAATATCTATAAGATATGAAAAAATAGATACACTGAAGAAAGCTATTTTCAAGGATGCAAGTTATTCTGCCACTTATAAAACAGAAATATACAAAAATCATTTATTTCTATGGCCATAATAAAATACATTAATTTCCATAACTCCAAGCTCATTCATTCCCCTCTCCCCCTTCGAATCCAAAATTACCTCCCATAACTTGGGTGCCAGACAAGGACATATATGCACACGCAAACACACACACACGCAACGTAAACACACAGACACACACAAATACACATGCAATGCATGACCACAGTTACTTTTAAGAATAAATGATTCAGTGGCTGGTTTGCCCTTCTTGTTCGTAAAATATTTGGATCATTGAAATAAACCAAAAAACACAGAATACATAAAAATCAAAATAATGACAAATGACTCGACTGGAAATATTCAAGAAGTAATGAGCTGGCTGAGTTTACATTCCTAGTATATAAGTCAAAACCAAAATTCAAATTGTAAAGCACAATAGCAATTATGCATGTTGATCAGCAGAATGCACTAATTGTTTATGAAAACTGCAAGCAAAATATTAATCTAGGCATTAATTTGTCTTTGAATATAAATTAGTGCATACTTGTTTTTGAAATATGTGGGATTTTAATACATTACTTGATATGAAAAAGTACTGGTAGACATGCAGTGAGGGAGGGATTACCTGCTCGGGTTTGGTGGAACCGCCCATAGTGGGGTTTTCAGGGGTGCTGTCCTGAGACTGCTGCTTACACAGACCTTTCGTTGCATCTTTGAACATAATGTCTTTTTCCAACAGACTGTCTTGCTTGGCAATTGGTAACACTAGGGGACTGCTAGAGGAAAAAAAAGTCAATATTACAATTAGTCTCTTTCTAATGTTTTATCAATTGAAAATTACCAATACAGGATAGTTGGACTATAGACGGTGATTTTATTCAGATAAATACTTCTTATAAACTGCAGGAAAAAAATTAATCAGAAATCTGTAGGCCGGGCGCGGTGGCTCAAGCCTGTAATCCCAGCACTTTGGGAGGCCGAGATGGGCGGATCACGAGGTCAGGAGATCCAGACCATCCTGGCTAACACGGTGAAACGTCGTCTCTACTAAAAAGTACAAAAAAAACTAGCCGGGCGAGGTGGCGGGCGCCTGTAGTCCCAGCTACTCTCGCTGAGGCAGGAGAATGGCGTGAACCCGGGAGGTGGAGCTTGCAGTGAGCTGAGATCCGGCCACTGCACTCCAGCCCGGGCGACAGAGCGAGTCTCCAAAAAAAAAAAAAAAAAAAAAAAGAAATCTGTAAACTTAAAAAAAATTAATTCTAAACTTTATTCAATTTTAACTTTAAAAGAAAAAATATATACTTATTTGAATTCCAGAAGAAAACGTTTACAAATGTGTATCTGACTATGATAGATCAATCAATAAACAATTTAAGTGCTGAGATTGAAATGCATGGCTGAACTAGACAAGATTTAACATTTAAACGCAAAAATTGATTGCAAACAGCTGAATAAAGGCATCATTGTATAATTAGTTTAAAAATTACTCATTTAGGATTTAAAATACAAAATCATGGGCAAAATTTCAAGTTTCTAATGGAATAATAACACGAGAATTAAAAATAATAATATCTTTAAGGACTGCAATATTACAAACAGAGTAACTTTTGTTAATTCTATACAGCTCAAAGCCAAAAAAGGAAAGATACTTTTTATTCTTCTATTGACTTTATTGCCAAAATACAGCCATTATTTTATAATGTTCATTAAAAATAGAAAATAAATGATAAATGTTGCATCGTATCACTAAGATTTAAAATGTGCCTCCTGAATTGTTACCATATAAGCAGAAATGCATGTGTATTTAATCAAGCGCCATCTATGTAAACATAATTATTTCATGTAGTCTACCATAGTCACTGTGATTCTAACTAGAGCTAAGTGCAATTTTTTTGCCTCTTTTAAACTTCTATTTATTGAGGTCTAGTTTACATACAGTAAAATTTACCCTTTGTTGTTCAGTTCAATGAGAGTCGACTGATATACATAGTTGCATAAGCAAAATAACCAGCAATGTATAGAATACTTTATCACCTCCAAGAGACCCTTTGTGTCCCTTGGAGTCAATTATTATTAGGTGAATTAGTGGCTTCTCACACTGTGATTTTTATTTGAATTTCATTTTCTTATTTTAAAATACTTATTAAACAAAAATGGAATATATTCAAGGTGTATAATGTGGTGATTTGATATACATTTTGTAAAGGAAACTACAATTCTATTAATTAACATATCACATTAGACCTCCAAAATTTGCTCATCGTATGATTTAAAGTGTGTGCTCTATGACTGACACCTTCCCTTGCTCCGACTCTCCAATACCCTGGCAGCCACCGTTCTACTCTCTGCTTCTGTGATTTTCAGGTTTTTAAGAGTCCACACATAAGCAAGATCATGCAATATTTATCTGTCTGTGTCTGGCTTACTTCACTTGGCCTAATGTCTTCCACGCTGATCCACTGCAAACGATAGAATTTCTTTTTTTTTTTTTTGTAGCTGAATAATATTCTGTAGATATGTACCACAATTTCTTTATTCTTTCATCTGTTCATGGGCCTTAGATTGTTTCCATATTATCATTATCGTGAATAATGCTGAAATGAACATGAGATGGTACATACCTCTTTGAGATCTTGATTTCTTTTGAATAAAATATCCAGAATTGCAATACTGGATCATGTGTTAGTTCTATTTTTAATTTTTTGAGGAGACTCCATACTTGTTTCCATAGTGACTATACCACTTTGCATCCCCACAAACAGTGTTCAAGGGGCCCCTTTTCTCTATACCCTCACCAACACTGGTTACCTCTTGTCTTTTGGATAATTTTCACCCTTATAGATTTGAGGTGGTATCTTGTTGTGCTTTGAATTTAAATTTCCATGATGACTAGTGATGGTGAGTACCTTTTCATATACCTGTTGGACAAAATTGTATATCTTCTTTGGAAAAATGTCTATTCAGGTTCTTTGCTCATTTTAAAAACTTAAGAGATTTTTTTTACAGTGAGCTATGTGAGTTCATTATGTACTTTAGTTATTTACCCCTTAATCATATATATTTGCACATACATATGCACATACACGTATATATCTAAGTATACAGTTTGCAATTATTTTCTCCCATTAAACATGCTACTCTTTCATTTTGCTGATTGTATTGTTTTCTTTGCTGTGCAGAAGGCTTTTAGTCTGATGTAACTGACTTATTTTTTCTTTTGTCATCTGTGCTTTTTCTTCTGGTGTCATATCCATAAAACTCACTGCCACAAAAGTTGTTGAGGAGCTTCTTGATTTTTTTTTGGAGGTTTATGGTTTTAAATTTCATATTTAATTCTTTCATCCATTTTGACTTAATTTTTCTACATGGTGTAAGACAAGTGTCCAATTTCATTCTTTTGTATGTGAATATCCAGTTTTCCTAGTACCAACTATTAAAGTAACTTTCTTTTCCCCATTGCATCTTGGCACTCCTGTCCAGTTGACAATATATGCTTAGGTTTATTTCTGCACTTTCCATTCTGTTCCATTGGTCTATGTGTCTATTTTATTGCCAGGATCATACTATTTTGATTACTATAGCTTTGTTATATAGTTTGAAATCAGGGGATGTGATGCTTTCAACTTTGCTCCTTCTGAAATAAATAGCTTTTGCTATTTAGAGTTTTTGGAGTTCCATACAAAGTTTCTCTTCTTTGGTAAAATGTGGGCTCAAATCTTTTGACTATTTGTATTGGTTTCTTTTTTTTCAGATTATTGACTTTATATATTCTGTATCCAACTCATTTATCAGATAAGCTCTTGGCAAATATTCTCTCCCACTCAGCATCTTTGTACTTTTATTTGCATAATTGTGTTTCAAAGAAAAAAAAATTCTCTTACAGTTTGTGCTTCTGTGACTTATCTAAGTTCCTTTCCTAACCCAACGTCACCAAAAATTTCTCCTGGGTTTTACTCTAGGATTTGTACAATTTTAAGCTTTATACTTTGATCTAAGATCCATTGTGAGTTACTTTTTGTATACAGTGCTATATATGAGTTGAAGGACATTATTTTCTCATATGGATGTCCAAATGTTTCAGCATTATTTTTTTTTTTTTGAGAAGACGGGAGTCTCGCTCTGTCGCCCAGGCTGGAGTGCAGTGGCCGGATCTCAGCTCACTGCAAGCTCCGCCTCCCAGGTTCCCGCCATTCTCCTGCCTCAGCCTCCCGAGGAGCTGGGACTACAGACGCCACCACCACGCCCGGCTAGTTTTTTTGTATTTTTTTTTAGTAGAGACGGGGTTTCACCATGTTAGCCAGGATGGTCTGGATCTCCTGACCTCGTGATCCGCCCAGTCTCGGCCTCCCAAAGTGCTGGGATTACAGGCTTGAGCCACCGCGCCCGGCCTCAGCATTGTTTTTTAAAAAATGACTTTCACTTCCATTTAGTGGGACACGTTTTTAAAAAATCAAGTGATCATATCTGTGTGGGTTTATGTTGGGACTCTTAAGAGTGTTTCATTGATCGAATCATTCCTTATTAAATCGATACTACACTGTCTTGATTCAAATATCTTCGCATTTCGACTGGAAACCAGTCATGTGAGTCATCCAACTTTATTTTCACTTTCACAATTATCTGGCAGTCTTTCGCAGTTTTCATATGCATTTTGAATCTGTTTGTGAATTTTCACAAAAATACCTGTTGTGATTCTGATTAGCATTGCATTCAATTGATAAATCAGTTTGGTGAGAATTGAAATACTGACAATGTCAACTTGTGTCATGCATGAAAACAAGTACCTTTATTTTGATCTTTGTCAATTTCCCTCACCAATATGTTTTAGCTTTCAGAATGAAAATCTTACAAATAATTTTTACATTTATTCTGTTTTATGGTTTTATGAATGTATTTTAAAATTCCAAGGCTGAGTGTAGAAGGATTGCCTAGGTCTAGGAGATTGAGACCAGCCTGGGCAACACAGTGAGCCCCTTCTCTACAAAAAGTAAAAAGATAGCCAGCTGTGGTGGTGCGTGCCTGTAGTCCCAGCTACTCAGGAGGCTGAGGTGGGAGGATCACTTGGGTCCATGAGGTTGAGGCTGCATTGAACTGTGATTGCATAGGTACGCTCCAGCCTGAGTGACAGAGTGATACCTGGTCTCAAAAAATAATGAAACAAATGAATAAATAAAAATAAAATTCCAATTTCCATTTATTGAATTTTAGTATATAAATACACAAATGATTTTGTATATTAACCTTCACATAGCAAGAAGAGAATAAACTGAAGGGTTGCTTTCAGTAACCACCACAGTCTCATCACTTTGCAGCCCATCTCTATGCCCTGCCTTGCAACTGAACCATAGAACCTAGGAAAGCATGAATAAAAAAAAGAGACTAGCAATATTCCTGATGGAAAAGCAGGAATATTAAGAAATAAGTTTACAGAAATGCAAGGTCAGTCTTCCTTATTTTGAACTCTGGATGATGATGTTTTATAGTGTTTGAGCCAATGAAAATACTTGCATGTATGTGAGGGGACAGAGGATCATATATTAATATGAGATAGCATGGCATAGTACAGATGTATGGACATACATTTTCAAGTCAGTAAAACTACCATGTTTGATATCTGGCTATACCACTTTGGGTGAGTTATGTAGCCATTCTGTAAAATCAAATTGCAAATGGACTATAGTGAAGAACTAATAACATAATGCACATAAAGGGAGTAGCACCATGACTATGGCCATAGCAGGCAATAAAATCAGCTGTTGTTTGTATGTGTCTAGAACTGTCAAGCTTCTGAGATTTCACCCTACTTACAATCTAATAAGTTAGTTTGTTACTATTCCATGGTTAGTTGCAGAAGACAAGAGTTCCCTGGACAAGAGATAAAAGACTTTATTACTCAAGGAAGACACAGAGCTTATGTTTATATCAGTTCTTCATTTATATTTGTCTTCTTATGTTTATATTTGTCTTCTGTTCCATGTAGTGAGGAGGGGGAAGTAGGAAGAAAGCAATACAGTTGGATCTTAATGGATGTCAACACTAGAGAAAGTGCTGTTACAGGAGAGAAAGCCAGGTAGATATCAAGTATCTTTTGAGCAAGCAACAAACATTGCATCAAGGAGCAAATAAGTCAGTCCCTTCTTTTGGGAGTGAATATGATTCTTTAAATTTACTCAGTTGCCTATGTAGCTATCTACATATGCCTTGCAGTCTGACAAACTGAGCAAGAATGTGAAGGATGCTCATGGATCAAGGTAGACGGTTCTTCTCAATAGTATAGTTATTAATTGAAAAAAATTTACTATGAAAAGAAAAGGCTTATAATGCTTATAAAAATTTCATAGCCAGATCTGCTTGATACTGCTGTGATTTGAATATTTGTCGCCAGTGAGGCAGTATTGAGAGGTGAAACCTTTAGGAGGTGATTAGGTAATGAGGACTCTACCCCCATGAATAAGTTAATCCATTCATGGATTAACAGATTATTGAGTTAATGGATTAATGGCTTATCATGAGAGTGAGACTGATGGCTTTATAAGAAGAGGAAGAGAGACCTGAGCTAGCACTCTCAGCCACTCATCATGAGATATGCTGTGCCACCTTGGGACTGTGCAGAGAGTCCCCTCAGCAAGAAGGCACTCACGAGATGTCACCCCTCAACCTTGGACTTCTCAGCCTCCAGAACCATAAGAAATACCTTTCATTTCTTATAAATTACCCAGTTTTAGGCAGCCTGTTATAGGCAACAAAAAATGAACTAAGACAAATACCATCAAATGATAAAATATTACTTCCAAAGAGACCGTCTTTCCTCCACAAGCACCATTGGGACAATGCCTGTCTGCTGTAACTTCATTCATCATTCACAGAGTTCCCAAGAATATGTTCTATGCTTCTTTGAAACAAAACCCCTTCACATATTTTAAAAAGTTGTTATGGTGTGTATGTGTATGTGTGTGTGTGTGTCTATATATCTATATATAGATACATAGATATATATATATATATTTTTTTTTTTTTGAGACAGAATCTCACTCTGTCACCCAGGCTGGAGTGCAGTGGTGTGATCTTGGCTCACTGCAAGCTCTGCCTCCCAGGTTCAAGTGATTCTCCTGTCTCAGCCTCCTGAATAGCTGGGACTACAGGCATGAACCACCATGCCGATCAAATTTTTTTTTTTTTAATTTTTACTAGAGATGGGGTTTCATTATGAAATTCTGAGGCCAGGCTGGTCTCAAACTCCTGTCCTCAAGTGATCCACCTGCCTTGGCCTCCCAAAGTGCTGGGATTACAGGCATAAGCCACCGTTCTTGGCCTTTCCCTATTGTTTTCTATAATTTGAGTGAACTATCTGCAAAACGTTATATTAATTATATGACATTTAACATGTGATAGTCTTCTGTTCTAAACACTCTACATGTATTAAATTTGTTTCATTTTCACAACATTATAAAGTGTTCATTATTTTATAATGTCTGTTTGTTTTATGAATGAGCGAACTGAGAGCCCAGAGGAGAAGAACTTGCTCTGGACACACACCAGGTGCTACTGGAGCTGACGTTTGAATCTGTCGGATCTAAGCTACAGAACCTGTGTGCTTACCCACCTGCCACACTGTCTACATCTACCCTCATATCATACAAATATTTTCTGTATTTTTCTTCATCTATCCATCATATTTTCTTTCTTCTTTGTCAGAGAGTTTTATAAACAAAAGGGAGGGTTTGCATATACCAGATTTTTTTGAGTCTAGGGTGATTAATAAAAGAGTAGATTGGTCAAGGTCCAAACAAAGAAGACAGTTTATGAAATACAAAAAAGTTCACCAATTATAAAGATTTCTTTAGAATAAATACTTTAGAAGAAGAACTGAATTTAGTAAAATAGTTGAAATAATCCTTTTATATCTCACATCTAATTGCAGTATCACTAGTAGACTCCATGAGAGCTATGGTTGGAAAAAAGATTGGCTTAAGACTATGGAGACATCATTCTAAATCAGATTTTACCTCAAGTTGGCTGCCACCTGAACTTTTAAGGCCTTTGAAATCTCTGGGTCACAGCTTCACCTTTGCAAAATGCAAGAGTTAAACTAGGTAATATCTAAGTGTATATCAAGCCCTACAGTTTTGTATTCTTAATCAATAATCTCTACACATAGAACTTTTCACCTGCATCTCAAAAATAAGTCACTAACTCACTCAATTACATCATAGGCTATATAAGATATACCACTAACAATAATCGCAAAGAAATAGTTACAGAGACTCTCTGTATTTGCACACTGTTTGCGTGCTGCTATAAGGACATACTTGAGACTGACTACGTATAAAGGAAAGAGGTTTAATTCACTGCACAGTTCTACATGGATGGGGAGGCCTCAGGAAACTTACAATCATGGCAGAAGTCACCTCTTCACAGGGCGGCAGGAGGAAGAATGAGTGCCAACAGGGGAAATGCCAGATGCTTATAAAACCAGCAGATCTCATGAGACTCACTCACTATGATGAGAACAGCATGGGCAAACCACCCGGATGATTCAATTACCTCCCACTGGATCCCTCCCATCACACGTGGGGATTACGGGAACTGAAATTCAAGATGGTATTTGGGTGGTGACACAGGCAAACCATATCATTCTGCCCCTGGCCCCTCCCAAATCTCATGTCCTTACATTTCAAACATCATGCCTTTCCAACAGTCCCCCAAAGTGTTTACTCATTCCAGCATTAATGCAAAAGTCCAAGTCCAAAGTCTCATCTGAGTCAAGGCAAGTCCCTACCATCCATGAGCCTACAAAACTGAAAGCAAGTTAGTTACCTCCTAGATACACTAGGGGTACAGGCTTTGGCTAAATAATCCCATTCCAAATGGGAGAAATTTGCCAAAACAAAGGGATACAGGCCCTATGCAAGTCCAAAATACAGTAAGGCAGTCATTAAACCTTAACATTCCATAATGATTCTCCTTTGCTCCATGTCTCACATACAGGTTACACTGATACAAGAGGTGGGCTCCCATGGCCTTGGGTAGCTCTGTCCCTGTGGCTTTGCTGGGTATGGCCCTGCACCTGGCTGCTTTCATGGGCTGGCATTGAGGGTCTGCAGCTTTTCCAGGTGCATGGTGCAAGCCTTCAGTGGTTCTACCATTCTGGGGTCTGGAGGAACATGGCCCACTCTCACAGCTCCATTAAGCAGTGCCCAAGTGCAGACTCTGTGTGGAGGCTCCAATGCCACATTTCCCTTCTTCAGTGCCCTAGCAGGGGTTCTCCCAATGAGGGCTCTGCTCCTGCAGCGAACTTCTGCCTAGAAATCCAGATGTTTCCATACATTCTCTGAAGTCTAGGCTAAGTTTCCCAAATCTCAATTCTTGACTTCTGAGCACCCACAGGCCCAACACCACATGTATTCCACCAAGGTTTGGGGTTTGCACCCTCTGAAGCAAGGCCCGAGCTATCCTTTGGCCCCTTTGAGCTGCAGCTGAGGCTGAAGTTGCTGGGGTGCAGGACACCAAGTCCCTTAGTGGCACACAGCAGTGAGGTCCTGGGCTCAGCCCACAAAATCATTTTTGCCTCTCAGACTTCCTTGCCTGTGATGAGAGGGGCTGCTGTGAAGGTCTCTGATATGCCCTGAAGACATCTTCCCCATTGTCTTGGTGATTAACACTTGGCTCCTTGTTACTTATGCAAATTTCTGCAGCAGTCTTGAATTTTTTTCCTAATAAATGGGTTTTTCTTTTCTACTGCATCATCAGGCTGCAAATTTTCCAAAATTTATGCTCTGTTTCCTTTTGAACACTTTGCTGCTTAGAAATTTATTCTGCCGGATACCCTAAATCATCTCTCTCAAGTTCAAAGTTTCACAGATCTCTAGGGCAGTGGCAAAATTCTGCCAGTCTCTTTGCTAAAGCATAGCAAGTGTCACCTTTGCTCCAGTTCCCTGCAAGTTCCTCATCTCTATCTGAGACCACCTCAGCTTGGATTGCATTGTCCATATCACTATCATCATTTTGGTCAAAGCTATTCAACAAGTCTCTCAGAAGTTCCAAATGTTCCCACATCTTCCTGTTTTCTTCTCAGCCCTTCAAACTGTTCCAGCCTCTGCCTGTTAACCAGTTCCAAAATTGCTTCCATACTTTCGGGCATCTTTACAGCAGCACCCCACTCCCAGTACATATTTACTGTATTAGTCTGTTCTCATGCTGCTACAAAGACATACCTGAGACTAGGTAATTTATAAAGGAAAGGGGTTTAATTGATTCACAGTTCCAAATGACTGAGGAGGCCTCAGGAAAATTACAATAATTGCAGAAGGCATCTCTTCACAAGTTGACAGGAGAGAGAATGAGTGCCAGCAGAGGAAATGCCAGATGCTTATAAAACCATCAGATTTTGTGAGAACAAGTTCACTATCAAGAGAACAGCATGGGGGAATCTGCCCTCATTATTCAATTACCTCCCACCAGGTATCTCCCAGGACATGTGGGGATTATGGGAACTATAATTCAAGATGAGATTTGGGTGGGGACACATCTAAACCATATCACTCTTTTATTCATATAAGAAAAAAACCAATTCTAAGTAATACAATTGTTTTGAAAGGCAGTATATTAATTAGTCATGCACTTATTTTCTACAAGAAAAGTGCAAATTGTATACCTAAGCTGATGGCATACAATATTTTAAATATTGTTTAAAATAAAACAATTGTTTAGGGATCTTTCTTTTAAAATAAAATATTTTATCTATAATCATTGTGATTAATAATAGCATTCAGACAATTTGACTTCGATATATTTAAATTTTCACTTACTATGTATTTGTAGAATTTAATGACACATATAATAAAATGTTATTTGTTAAAAAAATTTTAATCATTGGTATTTTCTTAATACCCATTAGATGTTTATTGATTGGAAAAATATCAGATTCTGTTTAAAAGTAAGATGTGATTATATTTATATATGTGTGTGTGTATATATATATATATGTGTGTGTGTGTATATATATATTTATATATATGTGTGTGTGTGTATATATATATTTATATATGTGTGTGTGTATATATTTATATATGTGTGTGTGTATACATATATTTATATATATGTGTGTGTGGGTATATATATATATTTATATATATGTTGTGTGTATATTATATATTTGTGTGTATATATATTTATATATGGTGTGTGTGTATATATATTATATATATATGTGTGTGTGTGTATATATATTTATATATGTGTGTGTGTGTGTATATATATATATTTATATATGTGTGTGTGTGTGTGTATATATAGTGCAAGACTGAATAAAAGAGGAAACATAAAAAGGGTAAAAGGAAAAATTCCAAGTTAATAGTAGTTTCATCAAGAAGGTGGAGTAGTGACCCAGAAGGCCTTAACCTCCTCTCAGCCAAATTTTGGACTATCTCTAATCCTCTGAACTCCCTTTTCTTGGAGCAATGACTTTAGAAAACTGAACTGCAAATATTTTCTCTCCCTCTTTGAGATGTATATCTTCTCCCAGCCTCTGGCCAGTTTTACAACCCAGGGATGTCTTTATGACCTGGGAGTCATCTCTTTGAAGTCTAAACAGGGAAGAACATAGCCCACATGGTTTTTGTGGAGCACAGGAGCCTAACTTTGATAAACGACAATTAGCAAATGCCCATGGCTTAGTCACCTTGACCAAACCCTTCCTAAAGTGCTACAATACTTTCCCGCTAGCTCACCCCAGCACTTAGAAACTCTCCCACTTTTTGTTCAGTTGAGTTGAGTTCAATCATTCTCCCTTAGTGCAATAGTTTTTAGTAAAGTCTTTCCTTCCTGTATAACTTCTCTGGTGCAACTTTTCTTTGAAGCAAATGAGTGATTTTTTTCATGCTTCTATATGTTTTTCTGCAGTCCAAATTTTCTTCAACAAGAAATTCTTATTCTGATTATAAAAAAGAAATTATTAGTAATAGAAGTTTTATTTGGTGAGAAAAAAAGAAATGAGACAGTATATTTTCTAAGGGTAAGACAGATCCCATAAACATTTAAAAAAAGAAATTCAGTACCATCCAAGGGTAGCTTAGATTAATACAGTAGAGACAGATTTAACTCTGACTGTGAAAAAAAATTAGATGAGAATATACCAGCAGACAACCAATTTCTGAACTCTACTGGATTTATGCCAGACTTACTTATCCTGACAAACATAAAAGTAACTTCATGCAGAGAAAATGTGCCTATAGGAAATAGGATTTTATTTCTGAAAATGGAAACAGGAATGTAATAAAATGAAACCAACAAAGGCAACAAGTATCACCCATTGTAACTAACGTAATTTTAGAGAACCATAGAGATGAAATACAATTGAATATATTGAGATACATGAGGTCAACAACAACAACAACAAAAATAACACAAACACATGTAAAGATACGGCATATGTGACTTGGCTATTTTGGTGCTTAAAATAACTGACTGAATAGACAGTTCTAAATGTTACTCCTACAAACGTAGCTACATAAATTGTTCACCGTAGACAATTCAATTAAATTTTTGGTTTTTTTCTGCTTCTATAAAGATAAAGGTCTAAAGATTAATATTAAACGAAAGAGCTCTTGAAGAGATTTGAATTAATTGCTGTATATATTTGGTCCTTCTAAAAATTAATTTTTGTAAGAATTTTTTTTTACAATATAAAGACCATTATGGTAAAATATTACCTGTGTCTAAAAAGCAAATAAAACTTTCAATGTGTCATTGGCTGAACTGGAGTTTGTATTGTTTTTCAGACACATTAATCTTGACAGCTCTCAACAGATATATGCAAAAAAATTTTAACAGCTCGTTTAAGGGAAAATCTGTAAATTAAGTATAATTTAGTACTTTTATGTATATATGAAGGAAGATTCTGAAAGTTTCAAGTGTTAGCTTTGCAAGGAATGCTCCCTGAATGGATCATTCTGTCCCTATATTCGATGACATTTCTCTTTGTGCACTACTGGACTTCAGAATACCTAAGAGAAAATAATTAGGGAACTCATTGACAGGTTTATCAATACTTTGTAAACACATTCTGTAGAATTTAACAACGTAGTTGTAATATTTGATTAAAAAGGCTTGATGTTTTATAGATTACTAAATTAAAAAATTATACATACATATCAAATGAGTTATTTGATACAAAAGTCATTTGTAATCTAAAAGACAATATACAAATGTGATGTATTATTGCTTAAATTGCTTAAATACTATGCATTAACTGTGGGGAAAAGAAAGAGACCAGGCTGTTACTGTGTCTATATAGAAAGAAGTAGACATAAGAGACACCATTTTGTTCTGTATTTGAGATGCTGTTAATCTGTGACCCTACCCCCAACCTTGGCCTTGCAAGAGACATGTGCTGTGGTGACTCAAGGTTTAAAGGATTTTGAGCTGTGCAGGGTGTGCTTTGTTAAACAAGTGCCTGAAGGCAGCATGCTTGTGAAAAGTCATCACCATTCTCTTAATCTCAAGTACCCAGGGACTTGTACACTGCCAAAGGTGGAAGGTCACAGGGACCTCTGCCTAGGAAAGCTAGGTATTGTCCAAGGTTTCTCCCCATGTGATAGTCTGAAATATGGCCTCGTGGGAAGGGAAAGACCTGATCGTCCCCCAGCCTGACACCCGTGAAGGGTCTGTGCTGAAGAGGACTAGTATAAGAGGAAAGAAGGCCTCTTGGCAGTTGAGATAGAGAAAAGCATCTGTCTCCTGCCCGTCCCTGGGCAATGGAACATCTCGGTGTAAACCTGATTGTATGTTCTGTTTACTGAGAAAGGAGAAAACCGCCTTAGGGCTGAAGGTGGGACATGCTAGCGGCAATGCTGCTCTTTATACACTAAAAAGGTTTATGGAGATGTTTGCATATGCATATCAAGGCACAGCACTTTTCCTTAAACTTATTCACTCACAGAGATCTTTATTCATATGTCTTACTGCTGACCTTCTCCCTACGATGATGATGATCCTATTATCCTGCCACTTCCCTTTTTCTAAGATGGTAAAGATAATGATCAATAAACATTGAGGCAACTCAGAGACCAGTGCCAGCGTGGGTCCTCTGTAAGCTGAGCGCCGGTCCCCTGGGCCCACTTTTTCTTTCTCTATACTTTGTCTCTGTGTCTCATTTCTTTTCTCAAGTCTCTCGTTCCACCTAACGAGAAATGCCCACAGGTGTGGAGGGGGCAGGCCATCCCTTCAATTAATATTCTTTAATATATTAATACGAAGTGAAGCCACACAAGAAATTTTATGCCACAGTTTTCTGATTCTGCAAAAGTAGAACTGAAGGTGACAACTGGGACATTTTAATACTGAAAGAGTATTCATGATGATGAATAAAGAATACTTTATTCATCATCATGCTGGGGAAACACGAAGAAACCAGACTGGACCAAATGGGCACATATGGTCACTCTCGTTATGAGAAATTCCTGCTTGTGAAAAAGAGGTTTTCAGGACATACAAATCCATACGCGGCCCGGCACAGTGGCTCACGCCTGTATCCCAGCACTTTGGGAGGCCGAGGTGGGTGGATCACCTGAAGTCAGGAGTTCAAGACCAGCCTGGCCAACATGGTGAAACCTCGTCTCTACCGAAAATACAAAAACTAGCTGGGCACGGTGATGCACTTATAATTGCAGCTACTCAGGAGGCTGAGGCAGGAGAATTGCTTGAGCCCAGGAGGCGCAGGTTGCAGTGAGCCGAGATTGTACCATTGCATTTCAGCCTGGCGACAGAGCGAGACTCTGTCTCAAAAAAAAAAAAAAAAAAAAAAAAAAAAAAAAAAAAAAAAAAATCCATATGGAACATTGAAACACACTGGAAAATCAACGTAGTATCATTTGCACAACTTCCAAATCTTTGGAGTTCTAAAACTTTGGCACAAGAAGCAAGATACCCCAAGGGCATGATACCCCAAGGTTACAGCAGCTATAGCACCAGTCAATATTCCTTTAGGCTGCCCACATCAGAAACTAAGCATAGTATCTTAAAGAAATGGACATTGATTTTTCTCACATAACAAGAAAAGCAGAAATAGGAAGCCCAGGGATGGTAACTTTCTCCAGATCTTCTGGGGCTTTGATTTGTTCTAGCTTCCTGCTCAGTTATTAGAAAGTAACTTTCAGCCTGGCATGGGGACTCACGCCTGTAATTCCAGCACTTTGAAATGTCAAGGTGGGTGGATCACCTGAGGTCAGGAGTTCGAGACCAGCCTGGCCAAGGTAGTGAAATCCCGTCTCTTGTAAAAATACAAAAATTAGCTGGGTGTGGTGGTGGGCGCCTGTAATCCCAGCTACTTGGGAGGGTGAGGCAGGAGAATCGCTTGAACCCGGGAAGCAGAGGTTGCAGTGAGCAAAGATTGCACCATAGCATTGCAGCCTGGGCAACAAGAATGAAACTCTGTCTGAAAAAAAGAAAGTAACTTTCATTTTGTGGTTGCAAGATTATTTGGCATTATCAGGTCACACACTTCCGTACCAAGAAGGAAGGCAACAGAAGGAAAGAAACAGTGATGCTTACCAGAGAAATCTATCCTTTTAAATCAAGAGATTAACAACATTCCTTGCAGCCCTATCCTGTTAAACACTTGCTGGATATAGCAAATAAAAAATCTTTGACAATTATGAACAATAAATTTGTTATTGCAAATTCAAATTTGGCTGCATTTCTTGCATTTTACCTGGCAACTCCATGCCTGGTAGACTTCTGCATGTGTTTTAGTGGCCAGGACAGTGGCTGGTATGGTCTGAAAGTTTGTGTGGCCCCTACATTTATATATTGAAACCTAATCCTCAAAGTGATAGCATTAAGAAGTAGAACTTTAGGAAGTAACTAACTCATGAGCCCTCAGGAGGATTAAAGCCTGGATAAAACTGTCCCCAGATCACTGCACCCCTCTTCCACCATTTGAAGACACTGTGAAGGCACCATACGTGGGAAACAGGTCCAGCTACATTTGAATTTGCAATAAAAATATTATTACTAACAGAAATAGATGTAAAGAGATGGCATATGTGATTTGGTTATTCTGGCACTTAAAATAATGGACTGAATAGACAGTTCTCAATGTTAATCCCAGAAACACAGCTATATAAATTGTTCACTGTAGAAAATTAATGAACCTTTTGTTTTTTTCTGCTTCTATGAAATAAGATAAAGATCCAAAGATTAAATTAATATCTGACATATTTAAGACCTTCCTCCAAATCTATTGTGAGTCTTACCCATTTACTAAGGTCAAAAGGGGCATAATGCATTATATATTGTTTCATTCAAAGATCCCCATGGGGTATTTCTCCTCCCCAGTAGCCACTTGGCTGAAGTCACCCTGGGAGCAACTCCAAGAAGTCCCTTTTCCTGTGGCCCTCAGTCCTGCTCAGGTCCCCTCCTCATAGTCTTTCCTCATCCCTAGGAAAGCAGCATTTCCTCTCTATCCCAGGTGACAGATGACTCAGAATCTCTGGAGACCCAGTCCCCACACAACCTCATCAGAGGATTCACACCCAATCAAAGCTGGTCTTTACTGATACTGGATTTTCTTTCCAGCTGCTTAGAAAATAAGATTTTCTCCATATGGTTATAATCAGTTTAAAAGCACCCAGTGGAAGGCCTACCACTATTTTTGTCTCAGCCTATAGCTACAAGGCCTTTCTTCTTTAGATGCTTTTGCTGACAGTTCAAAGATAAGTGAGAAACATCTTTTTTTGGTCATTTCTTAAGTCGTTATTTAGTACTTACAATGAAGCAGATATTGCTCTAAATGCTTTAGAGCATTAACTCAGTTATGAAGAACAACCCTATGACATAGTTATTATTATTATCATCATCAAACTCTGATGTCTTGCAGTATAATTATGCTAACTGCCAAGGGCCTACAGGTAAAGGGCACAGTCCTCAGCAAGACTGTGCCCTTTTTGGATTCCAGCCAAAAAGTCTGGGGGTCCCTAGGTCATTTGAACTTTTGAGCAACCAGCTACAAATTCTGGGATTCTCACAAGCCCCCCAGGTTTCACAATCTACTAGAATGGCTCACAAAAGTCAGCAAAGTACTAATACAGCTTTATTATAAAGGATACGAATTAGGACAATCCTGGCAAACAAAAAATATGAAAAGGTCTGAGAGGGTCCCAAATGCAGAGCTTCTGAGACCCCTCCCCAAGGATGCAGGGCACATCAAACTCCAGCCTACCGATGTGCTCACCAAATCGGAGTTTCCATGGAGTGTCAATGTCCACAGTTTTTACTGGTGTCTCATTGCATAGGCGTCAGTGATGCCGTCATTGGCCGCATGTTTGAACTCCCATCTTGAGCCTGTCCTGCTCCTCCTGGAAGTTGGGCTGGTTTTAATCACATGATTGGTCTTTAATCACATTGTTGTTTTTTCTGGTATGACTAGACCCTTACCCTGAGTAATCTCACCTGGTAGGATAAACTCAGATGTGATCCGAGGGGCTCACGAGTAACAAAGACACTCTTATTCCATGGGAAATTCCAAGGATTTGGTTCCCTCCCAGAAACTGAGGACAAAAATCAGCCAGATTCTTTACAAAACAACACCCACATTTTGCACTTGAGTAAAAATGTCACAAAGAGGTTGAGTGAATTGCTCAAGGTCATAGAGCCAGTAAACAGCAGAGCCAGGATCTGAAGCTGGATAGTGGCTCTGGAGTCTCTGCCCATAAGCACCACGCCACCGGGCTTCACCAGGAACACTCAGAGAGGGAGTTTAGTGCTATCAATTTCCTTTCTACAGCCAAACAATAAGTTTTGGAATTACAAATAAAAATACCTCCGCACTGAAACAGTAACAGATTTAGCACGTGTGTGGCATGAGTCATGTTCTGAAGCTCCCAGCCTCAGCTAGGTGTGTATCAAACGGTTAAGTAAAAGGACATGCATCCAGGTGTTGTTTTGAGAATTAAATGAAATTACCCAAACAAGTTTGCTCAAGATTCAATACCTGGTAACTGTAGTAAAAAATATCAGTTGTCAAAATTGTTGTTGCTATTATTAAAAATAATAAGTTAAAAACCCCCTTTCATCAATGAACTACTCCACTTAGGCAACATGCAGAATTTCTGTGGGCTTTCCCCCAAGGGCTCCATGAACTAGAATATTAGAAATGCAAGTTGGCACATATCCAAACTGCTCAGTGATTACAACCCTGGGTGAGCACATCCATGCTCAGACACCAAAGGGCATATTCAGCAGCAGTTGTTCCATCAGTGGCAATAACAGCAAGTGAGGCACTTGAATACATCTAAGGACAGAAAGGCAACACAGAGAGGAGGCGCCCTGTCAGAAGGAACAGAGGAGCAGAATGAAGAGCAGTCGAGTATGGAAAGAAGACAAAGCAGGCCTACAGGGATCTGGCCTTACAGATACAGAATGTTACAGGTGGAAGGGTCTTTGGAATTAAAGCTGTGCATTTTTAGACATGCACTTGAAAGTCAGGCAACATGGGGAAAACTTAGGAATGATGATTGGATAGGAGACACTTTAGAAAATGTGAAATATGGGATAATCCAATAGCATAGGAATTTCCAATTCATCAAATATATAAAGACAGGCAGTGTTTATTGACAGCAGGGCATAGTGGAAGTGATGTCCTTAACCTTACTAAATCATGATGTACTGCACAAAATGCTCACCAAAACAATAAATGTGAGTTTATTCTAAAGCAGAAATTTGACTTGTATCCTGAGATAACAGAAAAAAAAATTAACTATTCCATTCTTTCTTGCAATTGTAGCAAAATATATTCTGGGAAAAAGGAAAAGAAACAAATCACCTTGAGAATGCAAAGGAATAGGAAGTTGGGATTAAAATTGATGAAGAAAAGTGAGCAGCCATGATTCAGATGACGGAATACATGGTGAAGTCATGGATAGTTGTTCCCCCATTTTTTATTGCTCTTATATATAAAACTCCTATGAATATTTATATACAGGTTTTTTTGAAGACATACATTTTCATTATCTGGGAGATAAACAATGTACCTAGGAGAAGAATTTATGGGCCATGCAGTAAATCTATGTTTAACTTTCCGAGAACTGCCAAATTTTTTTTCATCACTGCCTCACCATTTGACATTCCCACTACTACCATATGAGAGTGACAGTTCCTCCACATCCTTGCCAACACCGATTTGCCTTTATTTTGTTGTTCTTTATTAATGGCCATTCTAGGAAGTATAAAGTGGTATCTCATGGTGGTTTCCATTTGGATTTTCCTGATAAATAATGTGAAGGATTTTTGTGTGTGCTTATGGGCTATGATTGTATCTTCCTTGAAGAAACATATATTCAAATACATTGCCCATTTTTAAGGGAGTTGTCTTTGAGTTGTAGGCATTCTTTTACATTTTGTTAGATACACCACTGAAGAAATTTTCTCCCACTGTGTTTTTTTTTTTTTTCACTTTCTTATTACTGTCTTTGAAACCACTAAAATCTTGAGTTTATCTACTTTTGCTTTTCTTGTTTATCTTTCGGTGTCGTATCTAAGAAACCATTGCCTCATCTAAGGTCAGAAAGACTTACATTTTTTAAAGAGAGTTTTATAGTTTTATCAATTACATTAGGTCAATGATCCATTTTGAGTTAATTTTTATGTATGTTATAAAGTACAGGTCCAACTCATTATTTTGCATGTGGATATCGAGTTGTCTCAGTGCTGTTTATCGTAAAAGGCTATTCTTTCCCATAGAATCATCTTGGTATTCTTTGCAAAAACATGTTAACCAGAAATGTAAGGGGTTCTTTTTGGATTCTCAGTTCTATTCTGTTGATTTATATCCTATGCCAGTATCACAATGTCTTAGTTATTATAGATTTTAAGTAAGTTTTGAAATAGGGTTGTGTGAGTTCTCCAACTTTGTTCGTTTTGCACATTACCATTTTAGGAATTCTGGGTCTTTGAATTGTTATGTGATTTTAAAAATCGGCCTATCAACTTTTTCAAAAAGTCATCTGATTTTTTATAGAGATTGTGTTATCAGTATTAAGTCTTCCAATCCATGAATGTAATATTTCTTTCCATATATTTAGGCTCTTTAATTTCTTTCACTGATGTTTTGTAGTTTTCAGTGTAAAAATGTGCAGTTCTTTTCTTAAATTTTCTTGTAAGTATTTTGTTTTTCTTATGTTGTTGTAAACTAAATTGTTTTTTTAATTTTTCCTTTTTTCCTCCCCTACTAAGTATGTTTTTAATCTGATTTTTGAATTATGAATCGCTGTGTATAGAAATACAGATTGTTTCTGTGTCTTGATCATGGGTACTGCCATCCTCCTGAACTATATTCTTAGTTCAAATAGGATTTTCTTGTAAATTCCTTAGAATTTCCTACATACAAGATTATGTCATCTGAACATAGAGATAGTTTGACTTCTTCATTTCCAGTTTGGACACTTTTTATTTATTTATTTATTTCCTTGCTAGGTTGCTCTAGCGAAAACCGCCAATACAATGTTGAACAGAGCTGGTGACAGCAGACACTCTTGCCTTTGTCCTCATCTTACGGGGTAAGTGATCAGTTACCGTTGAGTACAACGTGAGCTCTTACGGGGTAAGCGATCAGTTACCGTTGAGTACAACGTGAGCTCTTACGGGGTAAGGGATCAGTTAGCGTTGAGTACAACGTGAGCTCTTACGGGGTAAGTGATCAGTTAGCGTTGAGTACAACGTGAGCTCTTATGGGGTAAGTGATCAGTTAGCGTTGAGTACAACGTGAGCTCTTACGGGGTAAGTGATCAGTTACCGTTGAGTACAACGTGAGCTCTTACGGGGTAAGGGATCAGTTAGCGTTGAGTACAACGTGAGCTCTGTTTTGCTTTTGTTTTGTTTCCTTTTTTTATTTTTTGGGACTTGCCCTTTATCAGGTTGAGAAAATTTCCTGCCATTCTTAGTTTATTTACTTTTTTCTCATAAAAGGGTGTTGGGCTTTGTCAAATGCTTTTTCTGCATATGTTGAGATAACAATTTGATTTTGTTCTTTATTCTATTAACATGATATACCATATTTTCTGATTTTTGAATGCTCAGCCTTGCTTTCTTGTCATAAATCTCACAAAGACATATTGTGAAATCCTTTTTATATGTGGCTGAACTTGATTTGCTGGTGTTTTATGTAGGTATCTTAAAGCTATATTCATGAGGTTGTTGTTTTCTTTTTATTTGACATTTTTATTTGATTATTGTATCTGGGTAATTCTGACCCGACAGAATGAGTCAAGAACAATTCCCTGCTCTTCTGATTTTGAAAGTGTTGTGAGGGATTGGTGTTAATTCTTTACACAATTGGAAGAATTCAGCCTTGGAGCCATGTGGACAATAGCTTTGCTTTGCGAGAAGTTTTTGATGACTAATTCAATCTCTTTACTTGCTGTAGGTCTATTCCAATGCTCTCTTTTTTTCTTTAGTTCTGCTTCTTGGTGTTTTCTTGGAATTTGTCAATTTCATCTAGGTTACCTAATATTTTGGTGCACAATTGTTAATAGCATTTCCTTTTAATTATTTTTGTTTCTGTAAATTCAGGAGTAATATTCCTCTTTCATTCCTGATTTTGGAAAAGAATGTTCCATGCGCAATTGAAAAGAATATGTATTCCACAATACCTGGATGAAGTGCTCTAATTGTGTCTGTTAGATCTGGTTGGTTTATAGTGTTATTTAAGTCTTCTATTCCCTTGTTGATATTTTGTCTGCTTGTTCTACTTGTTTTTGAAAGTTGGGCGTCAACGTCTTTAACTATTCAGACTAAGTGTTAGTCATAAGGCAAAGCTCTTTCCAGTAACCACAACACCACCTCTGAAGAATATGAATATATAAATTCATAGAGATCTGTTTCAGAGGGGTTGCATTAGAATATCCAGATTTTCATATATTTGCTTTCTGTATATTTTCACCATGGGTATTTCTATGGTTTTAAATGAACTTTTATATCATGTTAAAACCTTTCATAAAGCTTTCTATCTTTGTCTTACTTATTTTAATGCATATTTTAGCAGTAGTATTCTGGAGATAACAAGCTTTCCAATGTTTAATAATTTATCTTTCAGTAATTTTATAGGTGCTATCAATTTTTTATAATATTGCTCTGAATACACAATTGCTTTACCCGATTGCTGTTTTTGAAGGTCTTTAAAATGATGTCACAGACTTTTAAATAAGGTCCCACAGATTACATGCAATGTTATTTATTCATAGAGATTTACTTACTGATTTAGATACTCACAGTCCATCTCTACCTGACAATGTTTGCTATCTGTTTTGTTATATATTCCAAGCACCACCGTCAGTAGATTCCGAACAAATATTTAAAAATGAATGAATATGTAAGCATACCTAAGTTATATACATAAAAACTGTGTTTATATATCCATATGCTGGCAAAGAAAAACTCCGGAAACACAAGCATCGTATTACGAGTTAAATGAACACTTATTCTTCAATAAATTTAACATTAATTTGAATGTTATTTGTTATTCACACTTTGTGTCACATTTTCAGACCTTGAAAATGATGTTAATCCATTTGATATTTTCAATGCAACAGAAAGGTTATTTTAGGAGATAACATACACAACAATAAATAATTTTTTAATGCTTATGAGCGAAAAAAACACATATCAGTATTTTCTCTTTCAGGGAAGTTAGCCATAATGATAATCACTGGAAACCTCATTATCAGTTTAGCTAAAACCTTCGAACGTGTTTAAAATATTATTTGGTCTCAGGGTACATGAAATTGATTTCATAACTGATATAGTAACATTGTTTTTAAATCAGAGGGTTTTTATAAAATTATGTTTAACTCATTGTAAACAAGTGTTCTTTGGTACATACATTGATAAACCATTTTAATTGTTCTAACTCGTTTTTGCTGAGAGTCAGACTTAATATTGGCTCTGAAATGATCAGCAGGTAGAGAAGACGGCAAATGAGAATGAGCAGGAAGACACTTACAGCTTACTCGACAGCACGGGGAGATCATGGATGATCTCTTCATAGGGCTCTTCTTGTGCTAAGGTAGAAACAGATAAAGGCTCTTTCATTTTTTCTTCCCAGGCAATTTCGGCTTTCAGTAGCATTTCCTCAATAAACTCAGATGCAGCAATATCTACAAGAAAAAAAATAAGAAAATCAGAAAAATGATGGGTGGTGATAGTACATAAATCTATTTACTTTCAATAATTCCAACATGCTTAAAATGCTAAAAATTTATCAATGTATGAATCAAAACAAAAAAATCTTAAAAGTTTATAGCTGGGATAAAATTGAAGTACTGTCATTTTAAAACACTATTTTGTTTTACATCAGTGACATATTTAATTATAAATGAAATAAAATATGAAAATAGTATACACTGGATGGTGATATATAAAATAAAAAATCATTGAGAATAAGCTTGCACAAACTTAATGTCATTTCATTCTCAGTAAAACTTGTCCTGCATCTTGGTGGCTATGAACCAAAATTACAGAAAGAGTTACACTTTCCCATCGACTGGATTACAAAGTATGTAACTGGCTTTCTATAAACATTCTACTAAATGGGTAGTTGTACAAGTAAATACTCAGTTATATTATTTAAACAAGGGGTCTGCCCTCTAGCCATAATATTTTTACCTTTATCAATTGCAAATATAAATAAATATATTTCCTTACAAATTACACTTAACAGTAACATCTCAACATGTTTGGGCAGCAACATATATATTGCTGTTTGGGCAGCAACATATATATGTATCAATCAAGTTTATACTAACAACAATTACTGATCTAGAAACTGATATAGATCATGAGGAAAAAAATCAACATTCATATCAATTAAGAACCTACTGGAGGCAACTGCTTCTTCTCGATCATCAGGACCAGACTGTGTGACCACCTATGTCTATAAATGAGAGCTTTGTGGCCTTCTGCCTGGTTACAGTAATGTAGCTGCCACAAGAAGATATTATGTAAAGATTTTATCATTATTTGCCTCAGATTACATTATATACATGTAAAGAGTAGGTGAGTGTTCAGCTTTCTTACTTTGGGAGATTGAGACGGGCGGATCACGAGGTCAGGAGATCGAGACCATCCTGGCTAACCCGGTGAAACCCCGTCTCTACTAAAAAATACAAAAAATTAGCCGGGCGTGGTGGCGGGCGCCTGTGGTCCCAGCTACTTGGGAGGCTGAGGCAGGAGAATGGCGTGAACCCGGGAGGCGGAGCTTGCAGTGAGCTGAGATCCGGCCACTGCACTCCAGCCTGGGCGACAGAGCGAGACTCTGTCTCAAAAAAAAAAAAAAAAAAAAAAAAAAAATTTCTGTCCCACCTAACAAATTGTTTCCCTCCCCTGATATTTTTTTTATGGATCCATTCCAAATTCAAGAAACATAAAATAACAGTAATATACTATAACACTGATGACGACTTTCATTTGCTCAGTTATAGCATAGGTTTCTGGTTTACTGTTCTCTGCTCTATTCTTGTATCTGGTTTTATCTAGTTTTATCTTCTTGCTGCCTGGATTATTGGCATATCTGCTTTAGTTGAAACCTCTCACTGCATTATAACTCTTTGCTTTTTGAATGTGATAAAAGTATTTTCATTCAACTAGCAAATCTTTACTGAGGATCTATTATGGGCCCAGCACTGTGTCCCGTATTGCCAGTAGGCCATGAATAAGGTACTAGGTTGCTGGTCAACTTTGCATGAGCAATATGGTAAAAGTTGCCTGAGAGAGTCCTCATGCACTGTGCTGAGATGACCAGTGCTGAATCTAGAGCGGAAGTTCATTCATTGCCTCCATTCCTAAGATTGTCAACGGCCATGCCTGGACATCTGTTTGAAATGACACTAGACCTAAATGGTGAGAATACGCCATGGGAGTCCATGCAGTCAAAAGTCAGTCATATCCTCCCTTGTCTGGGAAATAAGCCAGGAATACGACTTTAAAAACGTGAGCTACTGTTAGACCCAGATTAGAGTTAACAGAGGATGTGACTTTTATTCATAGTAAACATATTTTTTAAAAATACCTAAAAGTTTCTATTTGCTCTTTTGATATTTATCATTAGCATACTAATATAGTTAATGTTAAAATTACTAGACTGTAAGTAATATTAGCTTGATTCTGAAGTTTGTGACTATTAAGCTGTCTTAAATTTCGGTTTGGTATATCTGCAGTTTAGCAGAGAAGATGAAGTAATAAACATTAAATAATGATACTGAATTCCAATAAATAACAAATAGAGAAAAATCCCTTCTTCTGGCTTTAACTGGAGATTTATTAGAAATTCATACTCCTGAGAGTATATCAAATGACATATCTCAAAAGTAAAGTACATTTAAGTTAGCAGAGGTACAGCAAGAGCAATAATAGATTCAGTAAGTTATTCAGATCAATTACTGCCTTCAAAATTTTGATATGGTATTACTTATGCTAGATTTTTCTCTTTATTATTCAGAACTCTTTTTACTATTGCAAAAATCATTATGATTAGTAACTTTCTGTTAAATTTTAAAAGCTACAAAATTAATGTAGCATCCATTTATTAAATAAGTACATGAATATACAAAAGGGCAGTGACTAAGATAATTTTAGAAATCTTCAAAAATATTTTTATTAAAAAATAAGTAACATTAAGTCAAGATTTTCAGAGTTTGAAATTTGCATGAGAATGTCAGCCTCTGTATTTTTCTTGTAGTTTAAATATCTGCACAGATAATAACGCTATTATTTTTCAAAAAGACCTTAACGGATAAGCATGTATTTGGTAGGATGAGATACTAGTTAAATAACAGTAAAAATGTATTTTATTTTATTTTATTTATTTATTTATTTATTTATTTATTTATTTTTGAGACGGAGTCTCGCTCTGCCACCCAGGCTGGAGTGCAGTGGCCGGATCTCAGCTCACTGCAAGCTCCGCCTCCCGGGTTTACACCATTCTCCTGCCTCAGCCTCCCGAGTAGCTGGGACTACAGGCGCCCGCCTCGTCGCCCGGCTAGTTTTTTGTATTTTTAAGTAGAGACAGGGTTTCACCGTATTAGCCAGGATGGTCTCGATCTCCTGACCTCGTGATCCACCCGTCTTGGCCTCCCAAAGTGCTGGGATTACAGGCTTGAGCCACCGCGCCCGGCCAAAATGTATTTTAAAGTAAGTTACACCGAATGAATCACTATCCTGAAAGTTTAAAACATGAAAGGCAAAATATAACAAAGTACAACAGTACAGTGTAAATGAAACTGTGAATAGCCTCTTGGAACGGAGCCGAGCCCAGGCGATGATGAATTGTGCTTGAACTGGGCTGCTTGTCCTGCTCTCACTTCGTAGCTGTGCTGAAGATAGAGGGATACTCCGATACGAAAGGAAGGCAACAGTACCTGCTCAGTGGTCCCAGGGTGCTCCTAACCTACCTGATGGCTTCTCCTCATTACAGTTCACAAGGTGTGGGTTTGCCTGATGCATCAAAAGAAGTTTCACCAGGTTTGCCTGAAATATTAAAGATAATTGAAATGGGAACCACCATGGCAGATGCCAAGGATTTATCAGTAAGTTAGACACTGTGCTGTCCAACTGCCAGCTGGAATGAGATGGCATCAGCGTTCCCACTCAGAAGTCCTTCCTGGGACAGTCCCAGGAAAGTACCTTTCCCAGTGCCTTTTGTGAAGATGTCAGATATTCAAACTATTGCACCCCTTTCTGGATTCAGAACAAAAATGATTTATCCAATAAGGATTTAATCACGGAAGATTTGAAAAGGACATTTTAAAACTTTCAGGTTTACATTATGTGTATTTGTAGGATGAGAAACTCGTTACATAACAGTAAAAATATATTTTAAAGTAAATTACATTGAATGAATCACTACCCTGAAACTTTAAAACATGAAAGGCAAAATACAACAAAGCCCAAAAGGACAGTGTAGACTATATGCCATAATATAACCTGAAAGTACTTCAGCTATACTCCTTATGTGAGGAATTATATGGTATGGTGTGTTTTGTTCTGTTTTAATTGAACAATTCATTGAGGTCCAACTTGTTGGTATTGTTCCTCTGTGACAGCAGCGTGGGCAGTATGAACCTAAAGTCACACTGGACCATTAGAAAAATGCAATCTCAAGTTATAAGAGTTAAGTAACTTGAGAAATTAATGTAATTTTAAAAATTATTATAATATATCACACATATAAAGGGTATATATAATATACATGTGCTATTGAAAGGGCAATAATGAAATAAATTTCAGTGTACTCAACTTTTAAAAATATGTACTCAACATTTTTTTTAAATGATACCTTCGTGAGTTTCTCCCCAAAACTATGCCTCTCTCTATTTCCCAGAGTTGGCCACTATCATGACTTTTGGGTTAACCATTAATATCTTCTCTATATGCTTAGCACACACATATGGAAGTATCCCCAAGCAACATATTGCTTAATTTGTTTGTGACAGTTATAGAAATGAAATCCTACTTTATAGATTCGTCCATGCCTGTTTTCATGGCTTACCATTGCATTTTTGAGTCATCAGAGTTGATGAGCTTAACCAAGTTTCATTCTTTTTCTTGGCTGCATGGAATTGCATTGTACAACTATATCACAATTGATCCACCTTTCTCCCAGTGAATATTGAAGACATTTGCAGTCATTTATTTGTTTTTATAAACAATGTCCCCCTAAGTGGTCTCATTTCTACCTCTTAGTGTACACATACACCAGGATATATGTACTTAGAAATGAATTTGCTGGGATATCAGTTTGGACAGCATCAAAGAGATAAATAGTGCCAATATATTTTTCTCCAAGACATTGCTCAGATTTACACTCTTACTCCTAACAAGGCTTTCTGTTGCTCTACGTTCTACTTAATAATTTTATTGTCAGGCATTTACTTGTTGTTAAATTCTTGGGTATAAAAGAATTGATTATTGTGGTTTAATGGTACATTGCTTTGAAAATGGAGCAGGACTCTCCTGGATTTCTTCTTGGTATGATTTTATACAATACTTTTTAAAGTTATTACCTTCTAGGGATTTGCCAGTTTTGTCTAAGTTTCCAAATGTGCTGGCATGATGTTATTGGTTATATCTTCTTTTTGTGCTTTTTCTTTTATTGCCTTTTTAATAGCTGTGCTGTTTTTGTAGTTCTGTTTCCCTTTGCAGGCACACTATCAGTCACTCTGTGCATGCCCTCTCTATCTTTTTGACCAGTATTTCCAAAACGTGGTTCATTTCATTAATCCTTACAAGAATCAATTTGAGGTATGAGGTATTATTGATTCTTTCTATGGTATTTTTGTTTAACAGTCCTATCACTTTGGCTTTTATCTGTTTTATATTCCCATTTACATATTCTATGTTTGTCTTATTAATCTCTATCTCTCTGTCTCTCTCTCTTTTTTTTTTTTTTTTTTTGAGACGTCTCACTTTTTCATCCAGGCTGGAGTGCAGTGGCACCATCTCGGCTCACTTAACCTCCTTCTCCTGAGTTCAAGTGATTCTCGTCTCTCAGCCTCTGGAGTAGCTGGTATTACCAGCCTGCACCACCACACCTAGATAATTTGTCTATTTTTAATAGAGATGGGGTTTTGTCATGTTGGACAGGCTGGTCTTGAACTCCTGACCTCAAGTGATCAGCCTGACTTGGTCTCCCAAAGTGCTGAGATTACAAGCATGAGCCACTGAGCCTGTTTTATTAATGTCTTACAAACTTTGTAAGTGGTAACATTATTTTTCAAACTTGTCTTTTACAATATAGACATCTAAGGTTGCTATGCAACCTCAAAGGCTGTACATTTTCATCAAATGAAAATTACCACCACTTTCTTTATGTCTCACATAGGGATAGAGAAAATGTAATTTTTTAAAATTATGATTCTGTTCCGAATATTTTAAAATGGTCATTGTATGTCTTTTTGATTTATAGAGAATAGTTAAGTCCTGAAATAATGTGTGCTTCTGTAATACAAAGTAGCTCATACTCAATTGATAAATGTTGGTAGGTACTATTTTTTCCTAGGCCAGAGGAGCCAAAACAACGGAAGTCAAATCATAAAATTAAAAGACCTCAATTGTTGTGCTGGAAACTGAAGCCGTCTTAGCTGTATTTCTACAAATATTCTTTTTTTAAATAATAAAGTAATTTAAGGGCAATAAAATGGTCAATAATAGGTGCACAGTTATAAAACTTGGGCAAATGTGTGTACCTGTGTAATCAGCACCACAAATAAGATATAGAACATTTCTCATCACCAACAGTTCCCTCTGGCCCCACTGTGGTCAATCTTCATCCCATACAAGAAAACACAGTGTGATTTATAGCACCCCAGATTAGTTTAGTCTATTCTTAAACTTCACATCAATAAAACACAGAAATATACATGTTTGCCCAACATAATGTTCTTGAGATTCGTCCATGCTTGTGCATGCATTGAGACTTTCTCTCTTCACTGTTGAGCTGTAGTTCATTGTACAACTACATTACAATGTGTTCAGCACTTTCTTCTTGAGAGTTGAGACATTTGTTTCTGGCTCTGTGAATAAGGCTACTATGGACATATGTCATTTTAGTCAATATAGATTTTCATTTTTCTCTTTGAACATTCTAAAATAGAATTCTGGGTAATCTGGTAAGTATATATTTAACTTTGTAAGAAATTGCCAGAAAAGTTTACCAAGTGGTTTTACTATTTTTTTTTATCCTCACTGGCAATTTTGTCACATGCTCTCCAACACTGATATTGTGATAGTAAAACAATGTTAGACACTGAAGTACTATCTCAGTGTAGGTTAATTTACATTTCCCTGATGACCAGTGATATTGAACGCTTTCATATGCTTAATGACCATCTTTTGTGAATTGTCTACTCAGAAATTTCTTGTCCATTTATTACTGCATTAACTTTCTATTATTAGTCTGTCTGCATTTTTATATGATCTGGATGCATTTTTCAGATATATGTATTGTAGCAGGAAATCAGAGACTGGAGAGACCAAGTGGAGTTCAGGAGGGTATATTTTAGGTGTACACTGGCTCAGCAGACATGCATCCTGAAAGTCTGAGCAGTAAACAAAGAAAATGAATGCCTTTTATGCACCTTGAGGTGGGAATTACATGATGCAGGAAGCTGGCTTACGAAAGCAAGAACCAAGCAGTTAATTATCAGGTGACATTCTTAGGACTCAGCTTACATCTTGGGAAACACGCCTTGCAACTCATGCTTATCGATCGTGTGAACTTACAGTTGCACAGCAAGAAAAACAGGAGCTTACAGAACTTACAAAATATGTGGGGGAGAGACATGGTTAATGCTTCACAGACTTACAGAGGAGCAGTTAATACTCTTTCTTAACTCTTACTTGGGGTGGGTGGGCGGAGGCGCTACTTCATGCCCATTCTAGTGTAAACTTAAACTGTAAGTTCAATTTCTTTTAATTTTTCTACTTTAGTATTACACGTATTTCCTCTCATTCTATGGCTTGCCTAGCCATATTCTTAAAAATGTCTTTTGATGAGCAGAAAAACACTTTTATTTCTTCTCTTTTGTTTAAGTGCAATATCTGTACCTATTTTTATCCATTCAAAGTTCATGATAGTATTATACTATAGTTTCTTCTGAAAGCTTTATAATTTTAACTTTTATATTTGTGGTCCATTTCAAGTGAGTTTTTGTGAATGCCAGGTAAAGGCCTGGATGGTCCAGCACCATCTGTTTTTCAGCAGCATTTGTGAAGAAGACCATTTTTTCTTATTGAATTGCCTTGAAATCATAGGAAATCCACTGGCTTGTTATGTTCATTTGTAGCCACTATATTTTAGGTTCCATTGATCTACTGGTCTATCCTTCTGTGTTACCTAACAACTTTATGTGTATAGATTTATAGCAAGTTTTGAAATCTTACAAGCGAAAGACTTAGAGCCAAGTCTTGAAAAAAGTCTGTGTCTTATTCCTTCAAGAACATTTTGTCTATTATAGGTACTTTGCATTCCATAACTTTTAGGATGAAATTTCCAATTTCTATAAAAAAAAGACTGTCAGGCTTTAAATTGGGATTGTGTTAAACAGGTAGCTACTATATTAGTTTGATATGCCTTAACAAATCACCACAAGGTTCGTGGCTTAAACAATAAAAATGTATCGTCTTACAATTGCATAGGTCAGAAGTCTGACACAGGTATCACTGGGCTGACACCAGGGCCCTGGTAGCATGTTCCCTTCTGGTTATAAAGAAGAATTTGTTTCTGTCTTCTCCAGTTTTGGAATCACCCACATTCCGTGGTTAATGGTCCCTCCCCTTCCGCCATCTTCAAAGCAACAATATTGCATGTCTCTGGCCATTTTTCCACAGTCACGCCCCCTCTACCTCTCAGCCAAGAACAAGTCTCTGCTTCTAAAGGCCCATCTAGAGAATCCAGGAAAATCTTTCCAGCTTATGATCCTTAGCTTAGTTACAAGGCAAAGTTCTTTCTTTAGCCTTGTAATATATTGACAGGTTCTGGGGATTAGGGCATGGACATCATTGGGGGCCACTATTCTGCCTTCCCAGATACCTTAACAATATTCAGTGTCTCAGTGACAACTGCATATCAATGAGCATGGCTTACCTCTCTATTTGCATGAGTTTTCAGTCGTCACTGCAATGTTTTGTAGTGTTAAGTGTACAAATACTGCACAGTTTGTTAAACATATTACTATCTATGTTATGCTTGTAACACTACCGTAAAAAATTGATACATTCACTTAATGGTTCTAATTTTTAAAGGTTTTTGGAGATTCTTTGGTATTTTTTTATCCTTTCTCCTTTCCTAACCTTGCCTTTCATTTTCATTTCGTGCATTATTTTACTTGTTAGACTGACAACGGTTTCTTCAATCTGCGGTGGGGTTTGTGTGTTTGCTTTTGTAACATTTTCCGTGGCATTTTTCATTCATGCTGAGCTTTTTGCCCAGGCATTCCAAGAGATCTCCCCAAATCATTATGGCTCTTGCCAGTGTTCTCACTATAAATTTAATTAGGTTTTCAATAGTATGCCCTATTGCTATATTTCCTACAATCCCATTCAAAATTAGTGTCTGGTTTTGCACAAATTATTTCAGTAGTACTTATTCATGTTATAGCAGGGTGCTTATATTTAGAAGTTATTTTGATTTCCAAATATATCGTTTGCTAAAGAGAGAGAAGCTATCTTTAAATCTGAAAGATAACATATATATTGTAGGTTCCCAGGACATTAAAACAGTTGCAAGAATCAGTATTGCTTTTTATTAAAGATTCGAGGGATTTTCTTGCCTTTATATCATTTGTCAGAAATGAAGGAAGGAAGGAAAGAAGAAAGAAAATGAAAGAACGAAAACGTAAAAGATGGAGTAAGGGAGGGAAAAATGTAGACAGGAGGAAAGGAGAGAGAAGTTCAGAAAGAAAAGAAAAACAATGAAAGTCAAAAATTACTTCAGATTGCCTTTGTTTTCCACGAATTTGAAAGAATGGCAATAATGCTAAAGCTTTTATATTTTTGCAAAAACGTCAGAGTATCAGAGAGTCTAATAATCATGTTGCATTCCTCAATTCAATTTGCTTTTTCTAGAACTCCAAATAAAATCACGTGCAATCTGCTGACAAACTACTGTTCTCTAAAACTTCAACTGCGGAAAGCTTTTAAATCATAAAAGCAAATGTTTCCTACAAGAAAATCTTTAACAATAAAACTAACTCCATTTTATTTCAGGCCTGTAAAAATAAACATTCGTGTGTGAAATAGGGAAGTTTCTTCTACTTGGGGAATTCCTTTGCTTTCGTAAAGTCAGTATTTCCTACGTGCTTCCAATTAGAAATCAGTGAGGCACTTCACAAAACTGAATTAAGCAGGCCAGGGCTCATTCCAATTACTCCACTCTGGAACATCTGTTTTAACCTCACAAAACAGCTTTAGGTAAATTACTTAAAATGTGAGCAGGCAGAGTGTGCCGTTCAATCGCAACTCATCTCCACTATTAAAACAATTTCATAATCAGCAAGGTTATCAGAGGTGAAGGTGACTACTATTCGGAAAGAGAGAGAGAGAGAAAGAGAGTAGGTGTGTCTGTATAAAAGGAAACACTAAGTGGCTAACAAAGAAAATATATTTAAGTTGAAATTTGAATTAATATTAGTTATTGAATATAGACTTTACTTAATCTTCAAATAGTTGTATTTCAGTGTGGCTAAATTTATCAAGATTAATTTCTTGAGAGTCAAAGTATCTCTTTAAAAAGGTAAAATATAGCAATGAGTGTTTGGAGCGAGCACTCATTCCTTCCTAGTTCAGAAGCTAAAAATGATTGATTTAATTTAATAAAGAGGAAATTATAATGTTACAGTCTCTCAGAAACTCAGCACTTGCATACCCCACTTGAATTACATATACCTGAGTCCAATGGTGCATACTCTACATTGCAATGAGTAAGTGTCTCTAACTCTGAGAACCATGTGAACTATTTCAGATATAATATTTTAAAAGTCTGATACATCACTACTTTTAGTGATTCAACCATGATTTCTCATTAACCAAATGGTTCTGCTCTCATGCCACAAAATAAATCATATGTCATCACTGCAGTTTTCTATATCATTTTCCTTGTATTTCTTTTCTGAAACACTCCTCTTTCATTTCCATTCAGCAAACCTCATAATCCTCCTCTGCCTGTGTCCACACCTCCTCAGTCTCCTTTTATGGAACTTTCCTTTTACACAGTTGTCATAGTTGTATTTGTGCGGCTGTAACAGAGTATCTGAGACTGGGTAATTTATAATGAACAGAAATTTATTGCTCACAGTTCTGGAGGTTCAGAAGTCTAAGATCAAAGTGCCAGCAGGCCTTAGTCTCTCTTCTTTCAAGATGCCCCATTAAACGTTGCACCCCTCCAGAGAGAAAGATCATTATATCCTCACATGGCGGAAAAGCAGGAGAGAGAAACGCTCCTGCAATGTCTTTTTATAGTCGTATTAATCCTTTCATGAAGGTGAAACCCTCAAGGCCTAAACATCCCTCATTAGGCCTCACATCCCAATTTTGCTGCACTGGGGATTAACTTTGCAACACACAAATTTTAGGGGGACATATAGCAACCACTAAATACAGGTGTTGCTCACAGTATATTGCCTTTGGTTGAAATCCCTTTCATTTGTGCATGATTTATTTTAGTAATACATCCCAAATGCAAATTATTTCCAGTGCTAACAAAGTCCTTGCATGTGCCCAGGTTTCTCTTGGCAATCTCCAGGATGATTTCCTGCAAGAAGCAGTCTCAAGGGGTGTGACCACCCATCTACTGTTCACACATTTATTCAGTGATCCATTGATAAAGGCAAGTATGTATTACATTAAGGCATTTATTGATTCTCTCATTAAATAAATAGCAACTTAGCCAGTATTCTGTGTTGGCTCCTGTCTGAGATACTATGATATTTTGATAAGCCAAACAAATGTTCCTGCACTCAGTTCTGACAGACTAAAAGGTGATACAGATGAATGAACTGACAACTACAGCAAGTTGTGGTAAGGCTGTGTTTGTGATATGGGACATGCAGGGTGCTTGTACAGGGACAGGAGAGGAACTGTCATATGCAAATTCCTAGCATTAGGAAAGACGGCCAGTGCAGTGACATCTCAATGTAGCTGTGCAAGGTAAAATTTAACAATTTCAGGAAGAGCAAAAATAGGCTATATGTGGTGGTGCATTCTAGAAATGGAGATACATTCAGTATAGCTTTACCCTCAGATATGATGGGGTGAGGCAGAAGAAATAAAATGCGAGACTTAAGCAGGGCCTCTGACACATGGGGACTTATAAATGGTGCTAAGGAATAAGTATTTTATTTCAACCGCAATGGAAAGGATACTGTGTTGACACAGTGTGATTACGTCTGCCTGTGGAATGATTACTGTAGCCTCGTCATTGAGAGAAGAGTGGGGGAGGGGGATAAAAACCTGCCAGAGGCTGATGGGTTAACCCCGATATAGAGATGCTAGTGTCCTGGGCGAGGAGAGGGGCAGTGAGGAGGCACAGATTGACCGGTGATGATTATAGCTTAAATATCTCAACACAATCTGCTGGGTAGAGAGTTTGTAGGCTCAGTGTTCTGTTAGGCACCAGAGAGGAGGGAGAGGTAAGAAAATGGCAAAGGACTAGTTTCGTGATGAATAAATGACGAAACAGAAGAGCCACAGACAGGGATGGGAAAGAGAAGATGATGGCTTTTTTTTTTTTTTTTTTAAACAAGTGGTGTTAGAGGACAGAAAGAAAGACACAGCCGCTGGGTACACGCGGATGCAGAATTTGGGAGAGGAACAGAGAGAAGCTTGGGCAGCCATGAGCATGTAGAGAACACTTGAAGCTAAGGGCATGAGAATATTTCTCAAAGACATGGCAAACATCAACTAGAGCCTAGGACGGTACATGAAGCGTGTCAATACTGCATGGTCAGAGGAGTAGGGGCATAATCAGACTATTTTCTCCAAAGCAAAGAAGAAATAAATATACAAAATAATTCAAGCTCTGAATATATCTTAATTTGTATATACCTGGGTAAAAATTGAATTTGAGAATAAAAATGGCTTTTTAAACATTAAGATGTGTGAGTTATGCCATACAAAATACTTTGGGAAACAAAAATATTTAGATTCCAGCATTTGCACAAATATTTTCTTATCTTTGGGTGTAGCATTGCCAATTCTGTTGTAAATACTAAGTACAGTAAATATATACAAGACTAGAGTGAAATTTTACTTCACGTACAACTCATGAAAGAGTTGTAAAACCAAAAGGCTTATTGCTCACATAATTTATTCAGTTCCTAGTTTTTGACAAGAACAAGCATCTCTTTTGTTTTCCACCGCAAAAGTTAATATATTTATAAAAGGCAGTTTTAAAATACGTATATCATCCCACTATAAACGTAAATAATAAGTACAGTTATAGAGTGTGAGCTACCTCCTTCTCCATAAAGGTATTTACATTTATAAGGTCTTTATAAGAGTGAAATTACTGTGAATGTCTCTAAAAATGCCATTAGTCTCTCTAAAATGTTCACATTTCTAAAGCTTTTTGCCCTGAACACAGATACAATATATTTACAGCAAATTTCTTCAGAGAGAGTTATAAATCTTCCATGCATATAAATTGATACTCACATAAACCTGTTTCTAAAATATAATTTCTAAAGTGCATACTAAATGATATCTTTATAGGAGAACAATTTTTTAGAATAATTCTAGATGTCACATACTATCTTTCTTGGTGAATTAATTGAGATGCAATTTACTCAAAATCTTCTATTATCATAAATCTCTCAGTAGTTTTATCAGTCTGAGTAAAAGAAGAGTATCTTGGTTTTGATGTCTTATATTCTAAAACAAAAGCCTCATCTACCCTCAGTATTTCCAATTTTGCATCTAATTCTGGGTTGGTTGCCTTTGTCTTTTGGTCACTCTGCTGGACAATGGGCTATCACAGTAGACAAAGTCTGTTTTTCCAGAGCATGCATTTGAGTGGAGACACTACTTGACTAGGCTTAATGAAACAAAGTAGTCAAGACACACGATCTTCAGACACTTTCCTTACTACTAAAATGTATCAGAAGTAAGAAAATTAAAGGCAAGTCTAGTGAAGCAAAGGATAAAGATAATGTGTTTTAAAAACCTGCCTCATCTGCACATTGTAAATGGCCATTTCTGGAAACCTTTGAGTAAGATATCCGTCTGTACCAATCTGGCCACCATCGGTGGATCAGGACACATGTTGACTGATGATCCATACACACACGAGGCATTCACCTTCATGATTCGCAAAAATCTGCTGACCTAAGTAAAAGTCTCCCCTTTCTATAGATGCTTATCATTCTCAGTAATTGGTGGCCCCAAGGTTGGGCTCTGTGGAAAAAGAACAGTCAAGGTTTGTCGAGTTCACAGTCAGTGAGTGGTGGGGCTGGTCCCCAGCGCTGGCCCTTTCTATTCCAGTGAGAAGGCCATGGAGGCCTCAAAGCAAAGCTGGCATAATGCTTGCTATAGTTTGGATGTTTGTTTGCACCAAATCTCAAGTTGAATTGCAACCCCCAGTGTTGGAAGTGTGGCCTGGTGGGGGTGATTGGGTCATGGGGCAGATGTCTCATGGCTCAGTGCTGAGTGAGTTCTCAGTAAGATCTCATTGTTTAAGTGTGTGGCAACTGCCCCCACCCGATGCATACATCCCCCAACTCTCTTTCTGCTCCTGCTTCCACTGTGTGATGTGCCTGTTCCTGCTTCACCTTCTGCCATGAGTCAAAGCTCCCTGAGGCCTGCCCAGAAGCCCAGCAGATAGCAGTGCCATGCTTGTACAGCCTGCAGACTGTGAGCCAATGAAACCTCCTTTCTTTATAAATTACCCAGTCTCAGGAATTTATAACAACGCAAAAGCTGCCGAATGTAATCCCTTAAATAAGCAGAATCAAATGCATGAGAAAATAGAAAATAGGAAATCTTTAAAAAATGAAAGCTAGGGTGTGTTTACATTTTCCAGTCAACTGTTTCGTAGCTGGTTTTGAAAAAATGAAGCAGTTGGAAAGTGTTTCTTAACTGACTTATCATGAATAAATGATGAATGTTGGAAACCTAGCTTGCACACTGGAGAGGGAGTAATAAAAACAATCTTAATTCCTTTGCATCTGACAAAGTAAACATGGCTTCTGAGTCATATTTCTCATGTACGTTCATGACTGTGTTTCTTTAATTTGAAAGAACAGATTAATAAAAGGTTGGAAAGTTTTTGGAATGTGACAGATAAAGGCAGGTAATAACACTGATAACCACTGATTCTCTCTGCCTTATCATTCGGTGATTCCTGTGTCTTACGACTTTTGAGGGACAGGAATCTCTAGGAAGCTTTCTGAAAGAAGTGGCAATTAGATTGGGCTCATGGTCCCTCTACCACTGACACACGGCCTGTATCATATGTGGCATATATGTTAATCATTAAAGGGTTTTTTACTGTTAAATCTAACTATATAAATTAACATTTAAAAATCCATTTTCATCACTCAAACTAATTACAGAATTTTTTACCACATAATACAAATTTTATCTGGCTGATCTTGTCTCTCAATTCTTACTATATCGTATAGATTTATTAGAAGCATAATTTCCTGGATAGAAGCTTCCATTTCTGGCAGGGCACGGTGGCTCAGGCCTGTGAATGCAACACTTTGGGAGGCCGAGGCAGGTGGATCACCTGAGGTCAGGAGTTCGAGACCAGCCTGGCCAAGAGGCCAAACCGCTGTCTCCACTAAAAATAGAAAAAATTAGCCGGGTGTGGTGGTGAGTGTCTATAGTCCCAGCTACTTGGGAGGCTGAGGCACAAGAACTGCTTGAACTCAGCAGGTGGAGGTTGCAGTGAGCTGAGATTGCACCACTGCACTACAGCCTGGGTGAAAGAGTAAGACTCCTTCATTTAAAAAAAAAAAAAAAAAAAAGAAGGTTCTATTTCTGCAGAGCAGGATTTCTTAGGGGCTTCTGGAAGGTCTATGCCTAGTTTTCATAGAGGACTCAACCTCTGAAATGGTAGGGATACTTTTTGTGTCTATGCATTTCTGAGAGAAAAAGGTCAGTAGCTTCATCTGATTGCTTGAGGGATAAAATTTCTGATTCTAATCAGAATTTCGGATTCTAATCAGTATCTAATTCTTTATGCCTTGGTCATTACAGCTTCCAGGAAGTAGAAAATAAATATCTAGATTCTCCTTATGAGTCAGGAAACATTGATTACCTTTAGACACACTCAACATGGAGAGCCAAAGACTGCAATAGATACTTTATAATGGAACAGCTGCAGAAACGTATACTCATTTCCCTGCTTTTCAGGCTGGTTTCATGTGAAAATAATGACACATTAATGTTCTTGTATCATTCTTTACCAAGTTTTACAAGACTTTAAGAAATTAGTATTTTTATTTTTATTTTTATTTTTTTTTGAGACGGAGTCTCTTTCTATCGCCCAGGCTGGAGTGTGGTGGCGCGATCTCGGCTCACTGCAAGCTCTGACCCCCGGGTTCACGCCATTCTCCTGCCTCAGCCTCCTGAGTAGTTGGGACTACAGGTGCCCGCCGCCATGCCCGGCTAGTTTTTTGTATTTTTGGTAGAGACGGGGTTTCACCGTGTTAGCCAGGATGGTCTCGATCTCCTGACCTTGTGATGCGTCCTCCTCGGCCTCCCAAAGTGCTGGGATTACAGGCGTGAGAAACCTCGCCCAGCCAGAAATTAGTATTTTTAGAAGAAGAAACAGCTGTTTTAAAATTCACTAACTTAGACTTTTCTTCCTGCTCCTCCACGTTTACTATGACAATAACCCGGGAACAGTGAGCAACTCAAAAATAACTGGTAGAGGAGACGGTGCCATGGACGGCTCAGAAATTTAAAAGCATCATGATGGAATATTAGGAGCAAATATATTGAACCAATGGGAGAGCCTCGAAGAAACTGATACATTCCTAAAAACATACAACCCATCAAGACTCAGTCAAGGAGAAATAAAAAGCTGGAACAGACCAGCAACAAATAAAGAGACTGAATCACCATAGAAGCACAATTCAGGGATATTTAGTAGACCCTTAAATATATGTATTGAATAAATGGATCTTTTTTTACAGGAGGTGCTGTCAAAACAATGTTCTTTTTCGTTTGAAAGAACTTCCCCATGCAATACGTTTTTTTTCTAAAATACATGAAATGCAAACACTTTCAATTCTTTTGACAGTTACACTGCTGAAATTTATGATAGATTATTTTACATAATGATTAGTCTCTTAGAGATCTAACTTACTACAAATTTACCAGATGTGCTTGTTACCCTAAAGTAATGTTCTGAAATGAACACATTAACTTAAATCTCCATGTATGTGTGCCGGGCGCGGTGGCTCAAGCCTGTAATCCCAGCACTTTGGGAGGCCGAGACAGGCGGATCACGAGGTCAGGAGATCGAGACCATCCTGGCCTACACGGTGAAACCCCGTCTCTACTAAAAAATACAAAAAAAAAAAAAAAAACTAGCCGGGCGAGATGGCGGCGCCTGTAGTCCCAGCTACTCGGGAGGCTGAGGCAGGAGAATGGCGTAAATCTGGGAGGCGGAGCTTGCAGTGAGCTGAGATCCGGCCACTGCAATCCAGCCTGGGCGACAGAGCGAGACTCCGCCTCAAAAAAAAAAAAAAAAATCTCCATATATGTGTAAAACTAAGTTACTTTTCCTACTATTGTCATGAATAAAACATTAGCTGCAGAAAACACATAATTATTATAGATTCATGAAACTGTAAGCTTATGAAGTCTATATAATATGAAAAACATTTTAACTCCATATTATGACAAATGTTTATAGATTTTGATTATTTCTTCAATGATTTGACTACAGTATTCAGATACACAAGGAACATGTTTTTGTGGGCTCTTGTATAAGTATTTTCCTTTAACCATAAAATTATTTGTTCAGTAGGAAGATACTATTAAAAGTCAAATTACAATAATGATTGGTACATAATTTAAAATCAAATTAAAATTGAATATGAAATTATTCATTAATTATATAAAATTATTTTAAAAAGAATTCAGAAAATCACTCTACCTGGCCATATTTGGCTGCCAAATGGAGGGGAGTCCAGTACTGATCATCTACTATGTTGAGGTCTCCACCATGTTCCAGGATAAGAGACACCACCTCCTTGTAGCCACTCGCACACGCCATGTGTAACTGCAGTGAAGAGACATCTTATTATCCATTTTTTTAAAAGTAGTGGTATTCATGCAGTTCACTCAGTGGTTTAAAGAGAGCTACTTAATGAAATGTTGGATCTAAAATACAGAGACCATAAAAACAAAAGAACATACACGTAATTTTATTTATTTGGTATAAGTGGGTGTAATTATCAGTCTTTGAAAGGATGCTTATGGTTATTCATTTTCCTTCTGACTCTGATAGTGTGCACTTTTTCATGTAATTCCCATCCCCCTCCGAGAGTTCCATTTCAATGCAATCTAAATATTTTAAAATATAGAATATAATCATTGAAAAGCTTACCATTTCTTGCCCAAAGGTAAAATATTTGCTGATTAGCTCTATATTCCAGGCATTGAACTTGGTGCTATACAAAGTCATTCAAAGAATAACTAAAAACAGGAAATGTGATCATTGTGATACTTCTGTACGTGTAAAAGGCACAGGAATACGAAAAAGGATTAACTAATCCTGGTGGTGGCTTAAAAATGATTGTATAGCTACCATTGTAACATTCTCCCAGTTTTAGTTTCTTTTTTCATTATGTTTTTGAGACAGGATCTCTCTCTGTCACCTGGGCTGGAGTGCAGTGGTGGAATCATGTCTTACTGCAGCCTTAATCTCCAGGGCTCAAGTGATCCTTCCACCTCACCCTACTAAGTAGCTGGGAATACAGGTGCGTGCCACTAAACCCAGCTAATTTTTTTTTTGTTTGATTGTTTGGTAGAGACTAGTTTTGACCATGTTGTGTGTTACCCAGACTAGTCTTGAACTCCTGGGGTCAAGCAATCCATCTGGCTTGGCCTCCCAAAGTGCTGGAGTTACAGGCATGAGCCACCACATCTGGCTCCAGATTAGTTTTTTAATGGAATCTTAAGTTTAGAAATAAGGCCTTTGGAACAATAGTTTGGAGAATTTTTTACATTTTTCAGGTGAGGGAATTCCTGTTTCTAAGGTAGCAGCCTTTATTTCTATATAAACTCTCATCACACTTTAATGAGGTTACTAAGCAACTACATGATTTATTTTATAAACATAAGAATTAGGAAGAAGAAACTATCAGAAAAGAAAGAAAAAAACCTTAAAAGTAGTAAAATCAATGCCATCTTCTAGGTTTGATAGCATGGAATTTTATAGCTCTGTTCCATTGTGTTTTTATTACAAAGACAAAATTAAAGTCAAAAAGGCTTATTAAGTGTGTACCTTTTGATAAAACTTAACAAAAACATTTATTTTTATACCTTTGGACCTAATCAGGCTCTTCAATCTACAGAGTGTAAACATATGTTTATTTCTTGTAACTCAACTACATTAGAATAAATATATTCATCTAAATTAAGACACTGTTTCACATAGATTTTCCCAGGCTTGCTACATACAGAATTAATCCTATTAATATTCTAGGAAACAGTCCCAAAAATGATATATCCGCAAGTAGTTTAGAAAATATAATTTTATATACTTGCTATCCTGGAGAATTAATCGATTCATCTGCTTCTAAATTGATTCTACATTATTTGAATAATCAATTAATGATCAGCAGTTACTCTGTGCTATATGCAATAATCTGAATCTCAGAAGAAACTAATTTTTAGCATAAAGCGGAGTCTACAAATGGAATCAAGAATGAATCCATTTTCTGGTTAGCAATTGATACTAATGATGCCAAGTTCGCAGGGCCAATCCCTGCAAGATTAGATTTGCTTTCCATAAAGCAAAAATTGGCTCTCATCATTTAGAACTTAGTCCAACCCTGGGCCAGTCATCACAAGCACAGCTGGGAAGACTACAAGTCCTAGCTAACTCACTAGAGACTCCATCCAAAGTTTTACTACCAGTAACCTTCGTGGAGGCTGGCAAGTTCACTTCTAGGTAATCCCAAAACCAAAATAAACAAACAAACGAAAACCCTAATTGAATACCTCTACTTAATCACATGAGATAACCAACTTTTCTATTATCATAATACAATAGCAGGAGTTAAGAGCATTATCTTCAGTCTACTGGCAATCAACTTCTGAATCCATAAGCAAACAGCTAGCCCCCATGGGATATAGTTTCTCATCACTAAGAATATGTTAGACCTAGAGTTAAAAGATTTGAAAAACAAAAACAAACAAACAAAAAAACACCAAAAATACCTATTTATGAAATGGAATTGATGGTCCTACTACTTGTCCTGACTATGACTGGAGGATATCAGGTGCCCAAATGTAACAGTGTTGATCACTACTGTGTCTCAGAACAGTCCTCTCTTGCTACTTTAAGGGTCTTGTGAGAAACACAGAGATGGTGATCATTTCTGCTGTGAACCAGCAGCAGCATATTTGCAAACACAGTTCCCACAAAAGTTACAATTTGGAAATCACCTATGTAGCTACAAAGCAGGACAGGTGGTTAGAGTGGCTTCTAAAACTTTAGGTATAAAAGCTGTGAGTTATTTCTTCTAATCTTTATCATCTGTGATATGATTGTTGCCCTTACTTTGCAGATGGAGAAGCAGTGGTTTAGCGTTTAGGTAACTGACCCAAGGAAGAAGCATGGTCACTGAGATCTGAGGCCATGCTCTGCAGCCTCCAGCACTCAGACTTGAAATAGCACAGAAGAGTGGACACGCAGTCACACAGAGAAGTCAAACCACAAGGATAACACTACCCTACTGAGGCTCCTAATACATCCTGCATTCATACCATCATTTTTGTATATTAATATAATTTTTTTCTTCTTTCTGTAAACCACTTCTATGTCCCTCACCCTTCCACATACTAATTTTATGTTAACATTTAGTCTCTGGATGATACACAATATCTATATGCTTGCTTCAGCTTTCTCATGGCTCTCCATCTGTGCAGGCACAGTCTTGTTTGGTAAATGTGGCATATTGCCTCCTGGTGTGCTTTGCAAAACCATCACCAAGTCCTAGTGTTTTTCAGCTATGAAAGCACAGGAGAATCCCAGGCTCCACATTTGGGAGACTGAGTCTACTCTAGAAGGGATCTCCTCTAAAACCGCCCCCCAACACACACATATCCAGTGTGATGTAGGCCTGGGAAAGACAAACAACAGGGTCACTCGGTCATCAGAACATCTTCTCTTTTTATGATCCCATATAAGGGTAAGTTTTCACTGCATCAGGTCAAAGCCCCCAGCACTGTGCCCATTTCATATCACAGCATCTCAGCCTTTGACAGCCTGTTCATTTCATTTGCTGATAGTGCTAATTGCTAGAAAACATGCTATACCAATTATTTCTGAAGTTTGAGATTTTCCATTTATTTTCCCAAATAAAAGACAGTTCTGATATTTGAAAAATAGTACCTCAACCCAATATTTATAGAAATTAAAATAAGTAGCATTATCATTGTTTTCAGTGTTGGTTCTCAGCTGAATCAATCGCTCTGGACAGGGTTTAAGGCAGCACAGAGCCAATGTCCACAGATTAAATACCAAGAGGGCCCTGCCTGGGTTTTAAGAGCAACACACTCTTGGGCCCTTTCAAGCATGTATTCAAGCAAAATCCAGAAAGGTTTTCCTAACTTTAAATTACTTTGTATTTATTTTTCAGAGTTTAAAATATGTAAAATACAAAAAGACATTAAAGATACTGACAATTGGACTTTCTGGATAAATGCTTCGCTTTTCAGATTCCGGTGATTTCTTTCTATTTATCGAGGCAACTCTCTTTATAAAAGCAGGACCCTCAAACAACTGAATAACAAGAAAACAAATAACCCAATTTAAAAATGGCCCCAGGACGGCCGGGCGCGGTGGCTCAAGCCTGTAATCCCAGCACTTTGGGAGGCCGAGACGGGCGGATCACGAGGTCAGGAGATCGAGACCATCCTGGCTAACACGGTGAAACCCCGTCTCTACTAAAAATACAAAAACTAGCCGGGCGAGGTGGCGGGCGCCTGTAGTCCCAGCTACTCGGGAGGCTGAGGCAGGAGAATGGCGTGAACCCGGGAGGCGGAGCTTGCAGTGAGCTGAGATCTGGCCACTGCACTCCAGTCCGGGCGACAGAGCGAGACTCCGCCTCAAAAAAAAAAAAAAAAAAAAAAAAAAAAAAAATGGCCCCAGGACTTGAACAGACACTTGTCGAAAGAAGATATATAATTGGCTAATGGGCTGACGCAAAAATGCTCAGCATTACTAAACATTAGAGAGCTGCAAATTAAAACCACAACAAACTATCACCACATACCTGTTAGGATGGCTGTTTTAAAAGATGACAAGTAAGTGTGGGCAAGATGCAGAGAAAGGGGAATATCTGTATGTTACTGGTAGACATGTAAGTTAGTACAGCCATTATGGAAAATGGTATAGATGTTCCTCAAAAAACTAAAAATACAGCTACCTTATGATCCGGAAACCCCACTCTGGGATATATCCTAACGAGTGGAAGTCACTATGTCATAGGGATATTCCTACTCCCATGCTCACTGCAGCACTATTCGTAACAGCCAAATTCAGTGTTCACCAAGAGGTAAATACATAAAAATGTAGTATATATACATAATGGAATACTATTCACCCTTCAAAAAGAAAGAAACCCTGTCATCTGAAGCAATGTGGATGAAACTGAAGGCCATTATGTTAAGTGAAATAAGTCAGGCCCAGAAAGACAAATACTGCGTGATCTCGCTTCTACGTGAAATCTAAATCAGTAAAACTCATAAAAGTAAAGAGAAGAATGATGGTTACCAGGGACTGGGGGAGGGAAAGAGAGAAAATGAAGAGTGAAGAGTTGTTGGTCAAAGGGTGCAAAGTTTCAACTAGACAGGAGAAATATGTTTTGAGCTCCATTGCAAAGAAGGATGACTATTGTCAATAAAAAATGTATTATACATTTTAAAATAACTAAGAATACATTTTAAATGTGTCAACAAAAAATGATAAGAAAAGTGGTGGATAGGTTAACTTAGCGTGATTTAACCATTTCACACTGTATACATATATCAGAACACCCCATTGTACCCCATAAATGCATATAAGTATTATTTGTCAATTTAAAATAATATTAAATAAAATTAGAATTACTGTGTACCTAGCAATTTATTTTATTCAAATATAATTAATATTTTCCATGCTGTTGGATGTTTGGATCCCTTAAAGGCTAAGTTTGATCGAGAGCTCACTGTGTACGAACTAGACAATAAGCTGAGTGATTTACATGCACGGTCTCATTGGGCCTGGTTATCTTATAATGTGGCACTCTTATTATTCCAGTTCCAAAGATGAGAAGATGATAACTCAGAGTTTAAGAAGCCAGCGCAAGTCACAGCTTGGAAGTGATGGAGACTTCCAGGATGAGCACCAAGTTGGGTCTATCCGGCCTCTTTATCATGGTGCTGTTGGGCTTCTAAACCCTAGATTTTTAGGAAAGCATAGTATACAATTATACAGACACATTTTCATTGACTGGGCTAATTCCTAATTGTTGGATATTTATGTAATTACCATTTTTTATATTGCTTTTAAAAACAATTTTGTTGGTGATTATTATGTATGTCCATAGTGATTTCCTTCTGATACGTCCTGAGTCTAAAATAATGAGCATTTTTTCAAGTTCCTGTGGCATGTTGCCATGCAGAGTTCTAGAATGTACCAATTTACCCACAGTCCAGCAGTGTATGAAAGAATCCATTTGCACAGATCCTTAGCTTTTCTGGTCTTCAATATTGTTTATTTCTAAAATGATTTCAAATAATTTGCATTTAGTTAATTACCAGCAGTGGTCCTCTTTTCATACACATAGGCCAGTTGGATATTTTTCTTTTGTGAATTGACTCTTGTTATTGCTTATTTTCTAGTGAGAGGTGGTTATCTTTTGTATTAATTTCTATGAACTCTGCATATTTTGAAGATATTAAAATTTTGGGAAATTTGTTGCAAATATTACTCTCAGCAAATTACCTGTTGTCTCTTAATTCTGCTTACTCTTTAATACAAAATGTTAATTATAATTTCTGGCATAATCAAAGATAACATTTCTGTGTGTTTTCATCATATTTTTACATTGTAAGGGTCTTTGCCAGAGGCTTAAGTCTTTTCCACATGTATAACTTGGAAAATATCTGGTTTTTTTTTTTTTTTTTTTTTGAGACGGAGCCTCCCTCTGTCGCCCAGGCTGGAGCGCAGTGGCGCGATCTCGGCTCACTGCCAGCTCCGCCTCCCGGGTTCCCGCCATTCTCCTGCCTCAGCCTCCCCAGTAGCTGGGACCACAGGCGCCGCCACCTCGCCCGGCTAGTTTTTATATTTTTTTAGTAGAGACGGGGTTTCACCGTGTTCGCCAGGATGGTCTCCATCTCCTCTGTTGTTTTTAATTATCTTACCCTTGTATTTGTGCATCTGATTTTTTACTAATCTGTATTTAAAATGTTAAATATTATCATATATTCCCACTGAATCTGTTCTTATTGAAGCTCTGTGACTCCTGCCACTCTGAAGCTAGAAGATCATGCTGAGGCTAATGCTATGTTTTAATAAAAACTATGTTAGGAAGAAATGAAAACTAATCTTGAGGACCATTCAAATCCCTCCTAGGTTCAGTCAGGATTGTTGGCCAATAATTTCAGGTCTTGTTCATCCATTGCATCATAACACTAACACAGGATTTTTACTATCTCAGCTTTGACAGAAGTATGAAAATACTATAAATCATATCCCAAAGTGAGACTACATATGTAGATTGGAAAATAGTTGCCCTAAAACTTTTCAGATGACTTTTGAACTCTACCTTGAGACTGAGGGCACAGTAGGTCAGAAATAAAAGACAAAATGAGAAAAAGTGTTGAACAATTATTAAAGAGCACTCTTAGTGTGTTAGGAGTCCACTTTCCCTTTCCACTGTGTGTAGATGGTGGTGTCAGGGTGGATGTGAGTACCTCCCAATTTTATAGCAGAGAAAGGCTGTGGAGACCACGCTGAGAAGCTGCATATCCTGAGTAGTCTGATGGACATATAATAAACTGGTTTTGATTTGTGCAGGCACAAAGTAAATGGCAAGAGATGGGTTGGTTTACCCATGAAGCTGTGGTCATTTCTGGTTCTATTTTAGGAGGTGCCTCATGGAGCAAGCACAGCTTAGCTGAGGGAATCTGGAGTGTCCCCAAATTCCTGAAAGCCGAGTGAGCATAAAGGACCATTTGGAAGAGTGCAATATTGACTTTTAATATTATGATGACTATATTTCAACATAATTTGTTTTCTATGCCCCATTCGTTATTACATTTTAAAAATTATTTTGAAAGGCGATCCATGAGCTACACCCAAGGGTCACTGGGAAGTATGGCACAAAAATTCGACAACTCCTGACTTAAGTTGAGAGTTTTAATTGTAATATGGGATTGGACACTTTAATTTGAGGTTGGTTTATGACATAAAGTGACCACAGAAGTTGTATTTTTTAAAAATGACCATAAAATCAATGGCCGTCTCCAGCTATAAGTAACGGATGAACCAGCATTACTGAAATAAAGGTGACAAAAATAAAATTGCTTGATACTTGCATCTCCTGAATAATTCTTTCCTAACAAAGCAAATAAATAAGCCTCAAGGCCAGATGTGATATATCAGATTATGTGCTAACACAGTAAATAATAAAACAACAATGTCTTCATAATATATATGCTAGTTATCACATTAATATTTTCAAAGACTATATTCTCAAACTGATGAATTCATTTTCATATACTCTGTAACATGGTGTTTATTAAAATTGTATCATTTTCTGAGGCTCCTAAGATCCCTTTTAAAAAGAGATATGCTACGTTTGGTTATTTTGCTGCAATTCTAATAAAGGAGGTAAAGTCAACTCCAAACCTGTCCTATTAGAAGTTTATTCCCATTGAACCTTCTGTTGTTAGTTTCTTCTCTTTTGCACATAACAATTTAACAGTGTGAAAAATTATGCTTAATTTTGAACCACAACTGACATTCCAACTCAGGTATGGAAGTCAATCTGTGAACAAAAGTGTCTTCTTCTCCTTATCGCCATAATAGATAAATACACTATATATCTTACAGAAAAGAAAACACAAGGAAATGACAGTTATTAACATAAACAGACTAACCAATTCAGACATGTGAATCACACCAAACCACTAGCTGTTAAATGCTGTAATTTTCAAGGGACAGCATTCTAGTCTTCTGTTCATTGTTACTTTCTTGTTAAAAGCTCAAAAATGATGACCACACGATTGGGTTATTTTAGAACAATTATTTGTAACATTTATGCTCTCTGTTCAATAAAAACAAGGTCACAAGGAAAGTCAAAATTGAAAATGCTTGAAAATCATAGCAATTTATTGCTCTGTATTGATTGTTTCAATAGCTTCTCTACTGAAGTGTGTATGCTCTTTTATTTAGCAGTGGTTGAAGTATGCATTTTGTTTCTACTTAGCAGTGTTTTTTTTAAAAAAATATGAAGTTGTAATATATTCTACCATACAAAGAAACAAAGGCTCTATTGCGTTTCTATTATGTGTTAGGCATTAATTCATTACATGTAATAAATGAATTATTAATTAAATAACTCACACCAATCAGACTTTTGACCCTACTAGTCCACTGAAACTGTCCTCCAGGAGAAAGTCAATGACCTCCACGTTACTAAGTCCAATACCCAATTCACAGTTCCCATTTAACTGACCACTCAGCAGTATTTGCTAGTCTATCATTCTTCCCTCTTCCTCGAACTTTTCACTTGGCTCCGAGGACATTTTGTCCTCTTGGTTTTCCGCCTTCCTTACTGCTTGCTCCTTTTCATCTCCTTTCTGGAGCCTCCTCTTCATCTCCATGGCTTGGTCCCAAATTTCTTTCCCTCTGCATATAAGTAGTGACTTCATCCAGTATCAAAGCTTTCAATATCACATATATGCTAGTGTTCTCCAAATTCTTTCTTTCATCTAGAAATCTGAATTCCAGACTCCAATGTCCAACCACAAACCCAACAGCTCCATTAAGATGGCTAAGAGGCACTTTAAACTTAGTATCTCCAGAACTGACGTGATCTTTCCTGCTTTAGGTTTGTGTCTTCTTCAGCCTCATCTCATTTGATGCCATCTCCATCACACTGGTAGTTTAAGCTAAAAATGCTTAGAGTCATTCTAAAGCCTTCACTTTATCTCACAAAACACATTTATTAGGAGGTCTAATTACACTACAATTCTACCCCTGTTGTCTGAGCCACATCACTGATTGCCTAGATTACTGGAAAAGCCTCCTAAACAAACTCTCAGGTTCGCCCCTGTCCTTTTCAGTCAGTTCTTTTAAGTTCTAGGGTACATGTGCTCAACGTGCAGGTTTGTTACATATGTATCCGTGTGCCATGTTGGTGTGCTGCACCCATTAACTTGTCATTTACAGTAGGTATATCTCCTAATGCTATCCTTCCCCCCTCCCCCCTCCCCACAATAGGACCCGGTGTGTGATGTTCCCCTTCCTGTGTCCAAGTGATCTCACTGTTCAATTCCCACATATGAGTGAGAACATGCGGTGTTTGGTTTTCTGTTCTTGCGAATTTGCTGAGAATGATGGTTTCCAACTGCATCCATGTCCGTACAAAGGACACGAACTCATCTTTTTTATTGTTGCATAGTATTCCATGGTGTATATGTGCCACATTTTCTTAATCTAGTCTGTCACTGATGGACATTTGGGTTGATTCCAAGTCTTTGCTATTGTGAATAGTGCCGCAATAAACATACGTGTGCATGTGTCTTTATAGCAGGATGTTCAGTCAGTTCTTAACACAACAGCCAGAGTAGGTGATCCTTTAAAATGGAGCAGGCTCATATCCCTCCTCTCTTCTGAACTTCCCACTATCTTCCCATCCCATGCAGAGTCATAGCCGTGGTCCTCATATAGGCCCATAAAAGCTTGTGTGATGGCCGGGCACGGTGGCTCGAGCCTGTAATCCCAGCACTTTGGGAGGCCGAGACGGGCGGATCACGAGGTCAGGAGATCGAGACCATCCCGGCTAACACGGTGAAACCCTGTCTCTACTAAAAAATACAAAAAACTAGCCAGGCGAGGTGGTGGGCGCCTGTAGTCCCAGCTACTCGGGAGGCTGAGGCAGGAGAATGGCGTAAACCCGGGAGGCGGAGCTTGCAGTGAGCTGAGATCCGGCTACTGCACTCCAGCCTGGGCGACAGAGGGAGACTCCGTCTCAAAAAAAAAAAAAAAAAAAAAAAAGCTTGTGTGTGTGATCTGGTCCCAGCACCTCTCCTTCCTTGCTGACACTGCTTCAGCCATACGGGCTCCTTGCTGTTTCTCAAGCACACCACACTCGCCCCTGACACTGTAGGAGTTTGTGGTTTGCCCTTCTCACTCTCAGCCTGGAACACTCTCCCTTCACAGCCCCACTGTGCTCTCTCTTCTTTGAAGTCATTATTGAAAACATCCTTGTTGGTTAGATCTTTCCTATCTATCCATCCAAAATGGCAACAATATGACCAACATGTCCCTGTGTTGTTTTTTCCCTTGCATTTATTGCTAGGATCCTATATATTTAGCTCGTTTATAGTGTCTGTTACCCATTTTCCCAAACTGAAATGTGGATCCATGACAAAAGAATTTTGGTCACTATTGTTTTGTTCATAGCATGTGGCCAGTTACATTTCTTCATTAATTCTGAATGCTTTTGCTGTTTGAATGTGTTATTTTTCGAAACACTGTAAATATGCTCTGCTTTCTTTTCTTATGACAGAGTTACGTTGTTATAGTCTTCTAAAGTTTACGAATTTGTAAATATCGATTTTGGAAGACAAAATTTAGGAAAGCATAATTTAAAAATTTTAGAAACTGGCCAGGTGCGGTGACTCACACCTGTAATCCCAGCACTTTGGGAGGCTGAGGGGGCAGATCACATGGTCAGGAGATCGAGATCATCCTAGCCAACATGGTGAAACCCTGTCTCTAATAAAAATACAAAAATATAGCTGGGCATGGTGGCACGCGCCTGTAGTCTCAGCTACTCAGGAGGCTGAGGTAGGAGAATCACTTGGACCTGAGAATCACCTGAATCCGGGAGGTGGCAGTTGCAGTGAGCCAAGATCATGCCACTGCACTCTACCCTGGGCAACAGAACAAGACTCCAAAGAAAAAAAAAAAAGAAGAAGGAAGGAAGGAAGGAAGGGGAAAATTTTAGAAGCTTTTACAATTACAACGATTTAAAGTTAGAGTTTTCTAAATTTTATTTTCCAGAATCAATACTTATACATTTATAAACTTTAGGAGACTATAACAATGTAACTCTAAGTCATAAGAAAACAACACATTTTTAGAATGTGACCATCTAGAGGTCACAGGCACTTAATAAATGTAAAAATGTATCAGATCTCAAGGAAACTTTTCAGACAACAAAACTTTTATCTATTTAGTTAAATCACTTTCCTTATCAACTATCTTCAACCTCACACCATATTTTTTTTCATGGGAGAAATGAATTACTGATTTGAAGCACTTCTATGCAATTCACACTTCAGAATTCCGAACTCCCTTCTCCTATTCTAGTTTACTTTCTCTCAAAAATTTTTCCACCGGGTATTACATTTCTTTCTGTCATCATTAATTGTAACTCACAGTAACCCAGGTAAGTTTTATGGGTCACTAGGGCAAAATGTTCTTATTTTGGTGATTAGACATCACGTATATACAAATTTATCCAAATTTAGTCGATCTTTTAATAATTTACTGCAACAGTGCTTGAGAGCAATAAAAAGTAATGACAGGAGTTTGCTTGAATTTAGAAATTCACTCACCAAAGTCATTCATAGTTTGTTTTACTGAACACTAAAATAAAAGCATGCTCCTGTAAGTTACATTTCAAAACCAACATGGACTAAGTAATGCATAAAATTATTCTAAATTTGTAGGAAAAACATACATAGGAGGAAGGCTTGAAGAAAATATACCAACCTAGAGACACTGGTTTTCCCTGGGTAGTGGCATAAGTATTTTGCATTTTTTCCTTCCAGCTTTTATTTTAGGCTCAGTGGGATACAGGTGCATGTCGTTACATGGGTCAATTGTGTGCTGTAGGGGCTTGATGTACAGATATTTTCATTACGCAGGTAATGAGCATAGTACCCCTTAGGTGGTGTGTCGTCCTCACCCTCCTCCCACTCTCCACTCTGAGTGGCCCTGGTGTCTCATTTCCTTCTTTGTATCCATGTGGACTCAGTGTTCAGCTCCTACTTATGAGTGAGAAAATGTGATATTTGGTTTTCTGTTCTTATGTTAATTCCCTTAGGTAATGGCCTTCAGCTGCATCCATGTGGCTATGAAGGACATGGTTTTGTTCTTTTTACAGCTGTGTAGTATTCCATGGTGTACATGTATGATGTTTTCTGTATCCGTCCACCTTGATGGACACCTAGGTTGATTCCATGTCTTTGCTACTATAAACAGCGTTGGGATGAACATACGCATGCATGTGTCTATGGTAGAATGATTTATATTCTTTGGGTAGATACACAACAATGCAGCTGCTGGGTCTGTATTTTCTTCTTTGCCTACTTAGGCGTTTTCCAAAATTTCTACCACTGACATGTATTACTTTTATGATCACAACAATTATTTAAAGGTTAATTGTAATGACTTCTATGTTTTATAAATCAACTTAAATTCTCTTTTTAAACAGTCTCTGAATCAAATATATGAACTTACCAGGGTTACTCCTTCATCATTTTTCTCATTGACATTTCCTCCAGATGACAAGAAGTGTTTGACATCTGTTAACATGCTCATGGGCTTCTGAAGCTTCATCTGGCGCAGTGAGGACAAATCCACTCCTGTGGGGAGAAAGAGCCTTTCAACCAGAATGGAGAGATACTTCTCAGTTCCTGGGGGTCTAAGCCTAGCTTTATCATCTATTCTCTCAACGTGTTCTTCTTTGAAGCTCCTCTTCTACTTTGAACGCTCATTCAAAGAACTGATTGTTTATCTTTGCACATAATTTATTTCCAACCATAGTCTTTAAAAAATATAAAATTATCTCTTGTGATGTTCTAAAGTACAATATGACACCTTATAATGGCAGGTTTTCAATTAATATCTGTTGTAATATAAATCATCAACATACATTACTCAAAGTATTTTAAAGTACTTAAATGGAAACAATAAAGATACAGTTTTTGATCTCTATGATTTTTCTGGCCAAAATAGTTGCTTCTAAAAGCAATCTAATATCCTGGAATAGAAGAAAAGACTTTAGGCTGGGCACGGTGGGTCACACCTGATCCCAGCACTTTAGGAGGCCAAGGTGGGCAGATCACCTGAGGTCAGGAATTGAAGACCAGCCTGGATAACACAGTGAAATCCCATCTCTACTAAAAGTACAAAAACTAGCTGGGTATGGTGGTGGGCACCTATAATCCCAGCTACCCGAGAGGCTGAGGCAGAAGAATCACTTGAACCCAGGAGGTGGAGGTTGCAGTGAGCCAAGATTGCACCATTGCACTCCAGCCTGGGTACCAAGAGTAAAACTCCATCTCAAAAAAAAAAAAAAAAAAAAAAAAAAAAAAACAAAAGACGTTAGTATAAAAACTGGAAAACTATGAATAAAGTCTTTAGTTTAGTACAGTTAATATTGTCCCAATGTTAACTTTTTAGTTTTGATAAATGTGCCATGGCTATGTAAGTGTTTACATTAGGGGAAGCTCTCTGAAGGGCATTTGGGAGCTCTGTGCTGTCTTCAGACTTTCTTGTAATCTAAAATGACGTTAAAATAAGTTTTTAAAAATGATGTATCCATTGAACATTTAATGACTACTAATGTTAATGAAGATAACTAACATTGAGTGTAGAATCCACAGTCTGACTTCACCCAGGTGGGGAAGTGGTGCACAGAAGGCTCAGGTCTGCTGAACTCCTGCCTGTACCTCTATTCAGCATATATTTTAACCTGAAATTTCATGATGTATCATCTCTATGGTAGCTGTGTCTCTTCACTGATATGTCTCCTATTCCTAGCATTGGTTCCGGAACAAAATAGGTATCTGCTAAGGAGAACTAATTCATCTTCTTCCAAGGGAAAAATGACAATGATGGTGATACCTCACTCAGAGCAAATGTTTGCTATGAACCAGCCACTCTTCTGAGCACTTTGTCTCTTATCTGATTGCATCCTGGCAGCAAACATCAAGAGAAAGCCTAGCACAGTGGACCCAAGAATAAACCTCGGATTGATGCTCCTGAACATGCCTATCTGTAGTTTCGTTCCTGTGGCTGACTCTGCAAAAGTTATTTAACCTATGTGGGCTTCAATGTGCTTAGTCCCTCAGATAATAGTTCATTCCTTTAAGATGTAGCTCTATAGCAGAAACCACATCAAGCGTGTTGCATATCTGGTATCATTTTTCCCCTTGGGGCACTTCAACTCTGCCTCATGCCATAGCTCCTTCTCTGAACCTGGATGGGCAATAGAGAAGAGGCGCTCTGGACTCAACCTGCTTGGGTGTTTGTGCTGTGTGTATCAATGACTGCTTGTGCCAACGTGGGCAGGTAACTTATCTTCTGCCTCTGTTTCTTCAACTGCAAAATGGTGTTGGTAGTATTTGATTAGTCCGTTGCTTGAGAATGAGTTAAAACACATAAAACTTATAACACGTATTTAGCTTTCAGAAAGCACTAAATAAAAGTGATCTGTGATTATTAGTCAGCTTTCTGACATGTGTTTTTCATACCTCTCATTTAGGTGTGTCATATATTATCATTTGGTCATTTAGGAGGCATGGAGTAACAAAACAAAATAAAGCGAAATGCAGTATTTGAATAATGCATCTCGTTTCAAATATTCTGTTCAAAGCTAGTCCATTTTAGTAGAAACAAGAAATAGAAACACCCGTGACCACTCTTCAGCTTCTGAATCATGGACATGCCATTTTAGAACTAACATTTCCCTTATAGAGTCATTTGAGGTCTGTTATGAACCAGCTAAAACTGTCACTTATTCTGACTTTCAGGATTATGAAATTTCATGTGTGATTTTATTTTGGCAAATATCATTTCTCAGATGTCAGCCTTCAATTTTGCATGCTAAAGTAGCAGAAGAATCTGATAGTTACTCTAAAGTTACTTGGTTAACTTTTAGGATGTTACAATGTCTACTAAAGTTGTATGTATCTTTTATATAATTATGTATTTAAAATGGAGTGATAAAAACACAAGATTAAAGACAAGTAACAAATTAAAACAGAGATAAGACATCACTCACTGCAGACTCATTATATTAAGAGAAAAAAATCTATTTCTGGTCCCTGTTGTGAAGATATCACAGGGGAATATTATTACATTGTATCCTAATACTTGAAAACTTAATTTTGAATCATATATGATGCCAATTAAAATGTGAATTTTAGATTTCTTTTTTTTATATATATTCAGGAAAGTAGTCCAAATCACTTTTGGTTAATACAACACAACAGAAACTCCCTCTCTTGGTTGTCAAATTTCTTTAATGCTCCTGGATAAAACCAACCAAGATGGATAGAGCCCATAAGTCTATTTTGTAATGGATAATGGGTTTATTCTCATTTTCTGTACAAAATGTAGATTTTCATACTGTTTTTTGAAAATAAATTAATGGAAGGTCTGTTTAGATTTATTATTTTGAAAGAAATTTAGTAATTTATTTTAATATAAGAATTAAGAAACAAAATAATTTACCTGAAATCCACACGTTATTACTTGTGATATTATTACTACCTGGTTTAATCTGATAATATCACTGGATTCTTGTGCAAAACTGAAATTATATCAATACCCCAAGTCAATCTGAACCCTAAATTAACTTTCCTTAACCGTCCCTCTTAAGGTAATACTGTTTTTGTAAGAATTCAACTTTTCCTTTTCTCTGTTGATATTAGGGCTACTCTTTGCTGCTATTGTGACGGTTTTATGACCATGCTGAACTGCACAGCTGTGGGCTCTCCTGAGTTGTGGGAGGATCCGCACTGCCTCTCTTCAGTGGCTTTTCCAACCTTCTTACCTTCACTTATGTTACTCCCTATGCCTGGGTCAGACCACTCTGCTTGGTTTCCCTGCGGTAACCCAGCCCCTCACCTTCAGCTTAGTGTAGGTGACACCTCTGTGATGCCTTCTGTACTACTTGTAAGGAAAATCATATCCTTCCTCCTTGGTGTTTTTATAAGATCTGCATATGCCTTATTTTTATTCATTATCATATGCCATTGTGTCATCATTTGGTCATACATAAAACATCATTTTTGCCCTCAAAAAGGAAAGAAAGCTAAACAGGCATTTGCAATTCACTATAATATGCCCTTATCTCATGATTTTAGCATGGGATCTTCTAAGCTCATAGAACTGCCGCTAACCCAAATTTTTATCTTCATAGTAAGTGTTCTAAGAGACGCACGGAAGTAAAAGAGTTGAGCAGACAAATAAAGTAGTTCCAGCAAAGAGAAATAAACAGGAAGGGTGCTGCTACCCTCCACCCATTCCCTTCTCCCAGCCCTAACAGCAGGCATGACTTGCGACCATCTTACATAGTCATGCGGACCGTAACCCCAAAATCAAAATGCATGATTTTGAAGAGGCTGGTGCAGGGAGAGCATTTCAAATGAACTGCCTTAAACAAAAGAAAAACACATGATATTCGTGAACTGATTCGCCCAGGAGTCCTCTGAAAAATGAAGGGGGAAGGTTAAGACTGGGGGCAAGAAGACCAGTTTTGGAAGCTACTGTAGTAATCCAAAATAGAAAGACCAGCATGTTAATTAAGGCAGTGACAGCATGATTTGTGATCTGGGTGGACATATCAGAAAGATACCAAATAAGTAGAATCTGTAAGAATTGGCGACAATCAGACATGACGATATGGAAGAGAAGTGATGTTCCTGGTGATAATGGCAAAATATGAAATACAGCGAAAGGATAATAATGCACTCCATAGAGACACGTTATTTCAAACCATCTGACACTCAAGTCCAGATACTTAATAAAACTGCATATACAGGAATGAAGGTCTTGAAAGATAATGAAGCTATAGGGATATTCTTGAGAACCAGCAAGTGGTAACAACACAAGCAAAAGGCTGAGACAACCCAGCAAGAGCATTGCGGGAGACGGAAGACTGTCAAAGACAAAGTCCCAGGAGGCACCAGCATTTAGCAATCTGGACAGACACGGGAAACACTCGAAGGAAACCTAAGCAGAAGCTTGAAGAGAGGAAGGAAAACCGTGGCAAGATGGCAGGAGAGAGAATGTTCCTAAGAGAGTGTCACCAAGGTCATCGAATGTCAAAGAGAGATAAGGTAATAAAAAAGGAAAGAAAGCTATCACTGGATAGAAAACTAAGGAAGGTAATAATGATTGTTCCAAGGGCATTTCTAATGGGTTTGCAGGATTAGAAACTGAACTTCAGTGGGTTGAACCACAGGAAACTAGGAACTCAGGAAAATAAATGTGAGCTATGATTAGTTAGAAGAATGGGTTTGAAAGAAGAAAAGACAGTGGTGATGTATGTAGAACCATCGAAAGCTTTTGGTGTCTTTCAGGGACAAGAATATTTCTGTGTGTGTGTGTGTGTGTGTGTGCATAACGTACACATTATGCTGATCCTTTATCCTGGGCACTCCTCGGGCTCTCCCATCAGTGCTTTCTTTCCATGCTGGCTCACTTTCTAATCGACTGCCTTCCTTGCATGCCAGCTGGTTCTCCTTGCACTGGAGATCTAATATTCATCAAATGCTCAATCAGCTCTCCGTGGTTGTCTCATTTTACAGCCTGGCAGGTTCAGGCGGTGAGCCGAGGTTAATTGCTGTCCCCGAGTTTACAGTGTAAGTCAGTGGTGACAGCACAATTAGGACTTGTGACCAGCGATTTTCCATGTAATCAACTTGTTCAAGACGTTGCCAGCCTCCTCTGCCATGTGCATCCTGATGTGACAGGTGATAAGTACTCGGATGCGAAACTGCACAACGCAAAATGAAAATCCTAGGATTGCAACCACCTGGTTATAAAAAGGCAATGCTGAAATACCCAGAGCCAAATAATAATAAAAATCTCATCTTGAAATAGCAAGGATTTCTAAAGACATCAGCCCATGTTGTCACAGTAGATAACTGTAAAAGTGTACCAAGCAGAGGGCCAAAGAATAAATCGAATTAGACAGTATTTACCGGGAACGGCGGCAGATGATGGAGATAGTGGGAGGAAGACCAACATAAGCAGAAGCAGATTGTGAATGAGCTGAGGGAAGGGCAGATGGATGTGAAGGCACGGGCCAGAGTGACTGCAGTGACAAATGGCAAACAGAATTAAAAATTTAAGAGATATTAAATTGAATTTGTTCCAGCAAACATGTATTTAACAAGCTGACCGTGACAGCCATAGTAGTGACAGATTTTCTACTAACCATTTAAGAGTTAGTACTTTCCTCTTGTTTTGTTCTTTTTTGTTTTGTTCTTTTTTGTTTTGTTTTTGCATACTCCTTTAAAAAAAATCAGCCTCTCAAAGGAACACACTTATTTTTATTCTTTACAAAGGATATAAAATACTGCCCTTGCAATACTAAAATTTCCTATCAAACAAAATGCTGTAATGAGTTGGAGAGGTTTATAAGCAATGTGAATGCATTTGCAAATAAATGTCATTTTATTTTCTAAAAGAAACATTTATTACCGTAGCATTTTAAAATTCAGAAAGACAAAAAGCAGGAAATAATAATATAGAAATGGCACAGCGAAACAAAACATGGTCAAGTACTTTTTGAAAATTTGGCATCATGGGTTTTATTTTTTTAAACCATTTTATTGCAGTATGACCAACATACAAAAACTGTACATATTTATTGTATACAATTTGATGTTTGTAGATAAGTATATATCCTGGAAAACATCCCCATAGTATATGCCATAAATATATCCATCACCTCTAAATTTCCTCCCACACTCTTTATTTACTGTTATTTTTACTATTATTTGGTGATAAGAACACTTAGCGAACGAACTATGATCTCATATATGTTTGCAAATTTGCATATGTTTGCAAACTTCAAAGTATGCAATACAGTATTATTAACTATAGGCACCATTGTGCCAAGTTTTTCATGTAAACTCAGAATTGCATGCTACATGTGCAGTCTGGCAAAGATCCAAATAATTAACTTCCCAACAATGAAGTCTGCATAACTTCAAGCTTCATTCCCTTTAGAAGTAATGGAATCCGCCTCCCACAGGGCATAGCTAACAAGACTTGGAGAAAGTGAGTGAGCATTCCCACAGGTGACAGTGCCCAGGCACGACTGAGCTGCAGAGTGGTCAACTGAATGCACTGCCAGCCCGACCCAGCCTGCTTCTTCCTGGGACTCCCACCTGGTGACCTTCAGCAGCACCGCCATGCTCACATCATCCCCTGTCATGGTAACCACATCTACCTTGCTTTCGCAACTAATGAGACTATTTTATCTGAGAACTCATTGCTGCTAAGTACTAACATTATTCTAAGCCATCCTCAGAATAAACCTTTTTCATAAAAGAAATCTGGAGGAGGCAGAACGCACAAGGGAACAATGAGGCAGATGTGAGGTTTTCTTAGAGGCAAAAAGAGTATCGGCATAAGCTCGGCGTGGCTCTTAAAAACTGTAAACTTTTCTCTGGCCAAGGGTCATTTTGAAGGGATTGGAATTTCTTTATTGTTGTTTATACTTAAACAGCAGAGGAAAAAAGGAGGGGCATAATTCTTTAGTTTAATACTATATTAGGCTCAGGGATTCTCATACCTACCACTTTCCCAAGGCTGCACTTACTGATGAAATTATATGCTGGACCTGTATAATTAAACATCCTTTGTCAGTGAATGCATTTAGGGACTCAACCTCATCTCTTCAGGCTAGTATCATGACCACAGGGCTTTCTTCTGATGACCTTTGTGTTCTAAGTGTTGCAAAAGGTCGATTTGCAGACAATTGTTCTTGACTTAAGCCCTCGCTTCCTTGCCTCTAATTCCAGCTAGGACTTCCTGCTTCTAAGAGAATACACTTCAGATGACCTTGTTCTCATTAGCTCAAAATTCAGTTGTGCTGGTTGACTTCCCTTCCCCTCCCAGGGGGAGAATAGATTATAATTACAAACCCAGTCCCACTAATTATGGACTTCAGATGCCTGTTAAAATGTCCCTTCATTGTTGGCCTCTAGATTTCTGCCGGCTTGCAAAAATACCAGCATTGACTAAACCACAATGTAGTGCAGTGAGAGCACTGGAAAGTTGAAGGGAAAAAAATACCATCTTCTACACCACATGGGGAAACTACGTCCACCAGAAATCATGCAAGCAAACCTGTGAAAATGAATACACACTGGACAATTCTCCCAATCTATTTTTTTCTATGGTTTTAAAAGTTTTGCCTACCATTTTCATCCAGATAGGTCAATAGGATAGAGCTGGATTCTGTCCCTTCTACAGCATAATCTAATGGGATATTTCCATTCACATCCTGGAGAAGGACATTGGCTCCAGCCTAGATAAAAAGAAAAAAAAAATCATATATACTGTTCAAATTAAAAGCAGATTAGGAGTTGCATTTCAATCTTAGTTGGGAAACAGATGCAGAAATAGTCTATGGTAGATATGACCCTGAAGAATCACGTCAGAAGCTCGAATTATTTTTTAAGACAAATATATTAAATGAGTTGTGGAGACTCTAACATTCTGGAAACCTTCCACTGAACCTTGCAAAACCTTGACCCCAGCTGCGTCTCCCCATCCCTTTGCTAAACCCAGCATCTCTAGTGAGTGGCTACAAACCCATGCCTCTGTGCTGGCTGCTCTATATCCTGTCTTGTTTGTAATATAATAGAGGTGTCTGATGCCTTCAAAGATTCTAAAAGAACTCTTCAAGGAACAAGCTGAACTTTGACCAATGTTCCCCAATCTGTCCTATCAAATCTTTAACTTCCTTTTTCTCCACAGAAACTCATCTGGGAGCTCTTCTTACACTATGATGTTTTAATCAAGGCCTGTGTTAGTGACTATGGTTGATTTTTCTCTTTCTAGCAACTATTTTCTAACAAAAGGCATGATCTGCAAATCTCAATGGGTTGACTGTATTAAATATGGCTCTTCCATGTGTTAGCCTCCAAGGTCCCTTCATCAGCACAGCACCTCTGAGCACTCCTCTTTCACCCCTGATCCATCTCAGCTTCAATACAACAGTAGATTTGCTTGCGCTCTTCAGAAATCAGTCATATGAATTGTCTCCATTGCTCCACATTCCCTAATGAGTTCCATAAAATTTATTAGGCATGGCTAACATCATTTCTTTTAGGGCATGGCGTGAACATATGCCCATTGTCCAAGATTTCCCACACACCTCCCAGTAACATGTTATTAAACTCAGGCCAGACAAAGGAAAGATTTTCCCTGTTCCTTTCACAAAATAGCATTCTGTGTTGCAATACTAGCATAGTTCTTATTATATCCCCATTTATAACTTTACATAAAATATGATTCATGTTTAAAATTTTATGGGTTAATATTTAGAGTTTTTTCTATTATTCTTTATTTGCAGAGAGATTTTCTATACTTTAGCAAGTTTGCACAGATTTCCAAAGAACAACCTTAAATACATTATTTTTAAAAACCCAAAACAAACAAAAAAGTAGCTTAAAGTGGTAAAATATTCCATATCTTAACATTTTCCCACAAGATAAGTTGAGTTTCTTACCTCACCATGTTGAGTGTACTATGTTATATTTTCTCTAATCATGTAAAGATATTACTTTATCTGAACAGAGCAAGTCATATAGTTCAGATGTTTTACTTATCTAAGGACCTTTATAATTTTAAGGTCCTCAAGATTCAAATGATCTTGTTAGTGCATTTAGTTTTATTTTAATTATTCGGAGTTTGAAAAAAAAAAAAAAAACAAAAATTCCCTTACTTCAGGCATATTCCTCAGTAGACTTTGCTAATGATTCTTTTCCTTCAGTCTCCAAGCTACAAGAATAAGATTTTGCGTTCCTGTAAGGAACATGGCTGTGCTTTGGTCAAGGATAGGCAGGCCGAGGCAAACATCCAGAGTGACGCAGTGAGTTTAGAGCACAATACAGGCATATAACTCCGCTTGTTATCACAGCCATGTAGCCACAATGTGGGAAGGCCATGCCTTGGCCCTACATCACTACTGTCTGTAGAACATATAATTGCTCTGCTGACACTGTACAGGCACCGTATTGGTTCGTTTTCACACTGCTGATAGAGACATACCCAAAACAGGGAACAAAAGGAGGTTTAATTGGACTCACAGTTTCACACGCCTGGGGAGGCCTCAGAATCATGGCAGGAGGCGAAAGGCACTTCTTACAAGGCGTCAGTAAAATGAGGAGGAAGCAAAAGCGGACACCCCAGAAAAACCCATCAGATCTCATGAGACTTATTCACTATCATGAGAACAGCACGGGAAAGACCAGCCCCCATGATTCAATGACCTCTCCCTGGGTCTGTCCCACAACACATGGGAATTCTGGGAGATACAATTCAAGTTGCAATTTGGGTGAGGACACAGCCAAACCATATCATTCTGCCCCTGGCCCCTACAAATCTCATGTCCTCACATTTCAAAACCCGTCATGCCTTCTCAACAGTCCCCCAAAGTCTTCTCTCATTTCAGCATTACCCCAAAAGTTCACAGTCCAAAGTTTCATCTGAGGCAAGGCAAGTCCCTTCTGCCTGTGAGCCTGTAAAATCAAAAGTAAGCTAGTTACTTCCTAGATACAGTGCTGGTACAGGTATTGTGTAAATACAACCATTCCAAATGGGAGAAATTGGCCAAAACAAAAGGGTTACCGGGCCCAAGGAAGTCTGAAATCCAGCGGAGCAGTCAAATTTTAAAGCTCCAAAATGATCTCCTTTGACTCCAAGTCTCACATTCAGGTCATGCTGATGCAAAAGGTGAGTTCCCATGGTCTTGGGCAGCTCCACCCCTGTGGCTTTGCAGGGTTCAGCCTCCCTCCTGGCTGCTTTCACGAGCTGAGTGTCTGTGTCTTTTCTAGGCTCATGGTGCAAGCTGCCAGTGGACCTGCCATTCTGGGGTCTGGAAGATGATGGCCCTCTTCTCACAGCTCCACTAGGCAGTGGCCCAGTAGAGACTCTGTGTGGGGGCTCCAGCCCCACTTTTCCCTTTCACACTGCGGCAGAGGTTCTCCAGGAGCAAACTTTTGCTTGGGCATCCAGGTGTTTCCATACATCTTCTGATTTGTAGGTAGAGGTTCCTAAACCTCAATTCTTGACTTCTAGGTACCTGCAGGCTCAATTCTTCATGGAAGCTGCCAAGGCTTGGAGCATCCACCCTCTGAGCTTAGCCATGGCCCAAGCTCTACATTGGCCCCTTTCAGCCATGGCTGGAGCAGCTTGGACACATGGCATCAAATACCCAGGCTGCAAACAGCATGAGGACCCTAGGGCTGGCCCATGAAACCACTTTCTCGTCCTGGGCCTCTGGGCCTGTGATGGGAGGGACTGCTGTAAAGGTCTCTGACGTGGTCTGGAGAAATTTTCCCATTGTCTTAGGGATTAACATTAAGCTCCTTGCCACTTATGCACATTTCTGCAGCCAGCTTGAATTTCTCCTCAAAAAATGGGTTTTTCTTTTCTACCACATTCTCAGGTTGCAAATTTTCTGAACTCTTATGCTCTGTTTCCCTTGTAAAATGGAATGCTTTTAACAACACCCAAGTCACTTCTTGAATGCTTTGAAGCTTAGACATTTCTTCCGCCAGATACCCTAAATCATCTCTCAGGTTCAAAGTTCCACAAATCTCTAGGGCAGGGGCAAAATGCCACCAGTCTCTTTGCAAAAAATAACAAGAGTCACTTTTGCTCCAGTTCCCAATAAATTCCTCATCTCCATCTGAGACCACCTCAGCCTGGACCTTATTGTTCACATCACTATCAGCAATTTTGTCGAAGCCAGTCAACAAGTCTCTAGGAAGTTCCAAACTTCCCCACATTTTCCTGTCTTCTTCTGAGCCCTCCAAATTGCCCAACCTCTGCCTGTTACCCAGTTCCAAAGTTGCTTCCACGTTTTTGGTATCTTTTCAGCAATGCCCCACTTCCATTGGTACGAATTTACTGTATCAGCTCATTTTTACGCTGCTGATAAAGCCATACTTGAAACTGGGACCAAAAGGAGGTTTAATTGGACTTGCAGTTTCACATGGCTGGTGAGGCCTCAGAATCATGGCAGGAGGTAAAAGGCACTTCTTACATAGCAATGGCAAGACAACATGTGGAAGAAGCAAAAACAGAAATCCCTGATAAACCCACCAGATCTCGTGAGATTTCTTCACTATCATGAGATTAGCACAGAAAAGACTGGCCCCCCGAATATAATTACCTCCCCCTGGCTCCCCCCACCCCCGGACAACAAGCAGTAATTCTGTGAGATACAATTCAAATTGAGATTTGGGCGGGGACACAGCCAAACCATATCTGGCATGCTTGTTCCCAGAGAAAGACAGAAAGAGAGCCAGAGCTGTCTGTCTTTGTGGACGAACACAGGGGAGCCAGGACAAAGCTTGGCTCGTTCATTCCCAGAGAAAGAGTTAAGCTACTGATCCTGAAGGCCAGGGAGAGCCGGCCATGCGGCCATGCATGGGAGTGACTGGACCAAGCAGCTGAGACAGAGCAAACTGTAAGAGAGCTGCTGAATAAAGCCTTATTTCACCTACCTGCACTCCCCCTCCTCCTGAGTGTTCTTTCAGCTATCTGCCATTCATCGACCCACTCCCCTCAGACCTCAGTATGGGCTGGAACCCGGACTTAAACCTGACAGTTCCTATTCAAATATCAATTGCTAAAGAATCTATTAACAACAGACAGAACTGCAGGGATGCCATTACTGTTTTCAATATTAATTGTAAAACCTACTGCACTCCACTCATCAGTGATAGAGAATCCTTTCCCAATTCATACATGTTCCCAGTGAAATCCTATAAATATGAAACACCTGGGCACAGGTGATAGTGAATACAATTAGGAGTCATGTATTCTTAATCACAACAAAACAAATAGAAAAGTAACTTGGCATTGAAAGAGATGGTAATATTGTCTGTACTTAAAGAAGTCATCAGGCTCTTTCCGAGAAATTCTGCATCTGAAGCGTGGGGCTGAATAATTTAGCTGGGGTCATTTACTGAAATTTCAACTCATGAGTCACTTACTCTTCTGTGCTGCTAAGTTACCTGGTATTGTTTCCAATATAGAAGCCGGCCTTTCTGAGGGTTGCTAACCTTCCTGCTCATAGATAATGTTTTCACCTCCTTTCTGTTCCAGACACCTATTTTAGTGCCTGGTGCATGTGAGGTGCTAGAAAAGATTTATTGAAACAAATTCAAAAATAGAGAGTTGAAAACTAAACTTAAACTAATCATTAAAAATTGAGGCAAAGAACAATTTTAAAGCCATATATTAAGCTAAAAAAGACACCATGTGAATATCTTTGAAAGACCTCTGAAGGCATTGTATCATTCTAGTTGCTTTGCCTCAGGGCATTGATACTTTCACTGGTTGGAATCCAGCCCAGTAAAATGGATCTTAAAGTAATTCTCTCTAAAACGTTGATATTTTAAGTGGGACTTGAAGATCAGCAGCGTTGTTATCACCTACAAACCTCTTAGAAATGCAGAATTTCAGGCCCCTCCCAGACCTGCTTGATTATAACCTGTATTTTGGCAAAATCCCTGGGTTTTATGTATGCACATTAATTTTAGAGTATGGATTTCCCTTCTTATCCCATACTCCCTCAAGAAAGTTTTCTTTTGACAGATATAACTACCAGGCATAAATTACAGAGCGCACGCTAGACTATAAAGGCATGCTAAATCATGTGACTCTAAACGCACGGCCCTAAATCTATAGAAAGACTGAACTATGTGCCCCCAAATGAGATTTAGTCTTTTAATTGTAGTGGAAGTACATAATTATTAAGAGCTTCCAAAGTTCTATTACCTTTTTCAACGGATTCTCTTCAGATACAACTGAGAAAATGTTTATTTGGAATTTTAGCATTGGCAATCTAATCCTCTGACACTCTGAAAGGAATGTAATGTCACGGTAATGATGAGAAACAAGTTTTTATAACAGAAAAATAAATTGTGAGAGTCAGGTGACAAGGATTCTGATTCCGGTTCTGGAACTTCAACTAACTAGCTGTTGAAGGGTAAGACATATCTTATATTTGATTTTGTATTTCTTACGCTAAGATCCTCCACTGAAACTTAGGAGGCATATGATTACATTTTTGTTAAATCAATTAAATAATAAATCAATCTTAAAAGTCAAAAAAAAAATTGAGGCAAAGAATTATAATTTGTATGGCAATTCTTGTTAACTCAATTTTCTGACCTTTATTTTCAAGGGTTTATATAGTTACAAAATCACTATACTCATACTTAGCTTACCCACGTTCAATCATTCCAGATAGATATTTGTGAGAGACTCCTTCTTTCCTTCTCTCCCTCCCTTCCTTCTTCCCTCTCTTTTTCTTCTTCCCTTTTCTTTTTCTCTTTCTTTGTTTAATGGAAGAGATGCAAAAAACCTAAGGAATGAGTTGGTCACTGGGCAGTTGTTTTTTTTTTTAAATCAGATGTCAGTAATTTTATGACTAACATACCTGAGAGCTCATGTTCTTCAATCTTCCATAATTACTAACTTTCCAAACATTTCAAAAAAAATGCCTTGCTTTCATTCTTTAAATTACACAAATTAATTTTAATGCATCTTCATTTGTCTTCTAAGTTTTAAGTCCAGGGAATTGTTTCTCCTACTGCCTTCGTGATGGCACAAACTTTGGCTAAACAAAAAATGAAAAATAATGTTGTAACGGTTTATTTGAGCTGCCATACGTGACACTTAAACAAAAGGGGGACGCTTTGTTCTTCTTACCTCACCATGGTAATCTGTGGTCAATGAAGCATTTCTGCAATTCATGGCTAGGTGCTTTGCCTGTGTCAGAAGGTCTGAAACTTTGAAAGTGAAATAAATGATTTCAGGCTCCATGTTGTGCTAATCATCAATTATGGACCCGGAGTTGATCCTCCAGGTCGACCCATTTTTTGCTCTGCCTTGTTGATCCTGGGGCTGGGCCTTTGGAGGGTCCTCCTTCACTAGCCGGAACGGTGTTGGGTCTGTCAGTAGAGGGCGCTGGAAGGACACAGCAGGAGGAAGGGGCTTCTTGTGGTTCTTACCAGAGAGCCCCAGGTCTCCTTGTCCCTGGCGTGTGGGAGACCCAGGCGCGCACGTCCCTGGGCGAGTTCTTCTAGCAGCCCAACGGCAAGTTTCTCTTGTATCCTAGCAAATGGCCCACCCGTTTATATTAGCCTCCCAGCAGGAAGCATCCTAGCATATTTTGCTGGTACCTGTTCCCTGCTTGCAGCCTGGGCCTGAGCCACCTCCCTGAAGCTTCTGGCCACACTGTGGTGACAGCCGCACCCTCTCCAATGAGGTCTCTCAGCCTTGGGGGAGGGGGCACTTCCAAGAAGGCTCCTCCCCCAAGTTGTCTCCTTCAGCCCCAGAAGCAGTATCTGCTCCCTGCATCTGCTATTCCTGCATTCTTCAGTTATCTTGATCACATTAAGTAGTTTTGTTTGCTTTTTCACTAGTTAGTAGTTATTTATAGTCTATCTTGCTTTTTCAGATGATTGGTGGTAATTCTGGATCCTGGCTGGACGCTCACAAGACACCTTTGAAGAATGGGGTGGTCCCAGGCCCTCAATGATAGGATTTGGTGAGGGGTGTAGTTAGCTTAATGTGAGTATACTGCTGAGGCACATGCCAGTAGGAAACAGGATCTTAGGAAAACCCAGCTTGGATTACTAAAATAATCAAGGTAACCAAGCTGTCACCTGTGGTTGACTGTTCTGAAGGGTAAACTGAAGCAAGCGTCTTGGGATTTATTTCTGCTGTAGTCGCCAAGACTCTGGCACTTGGCCATTATGGCAGAAACAATGATGACAAGGACTGTGGCGTGTCATGGAATCCCCCCACGAGTGCAGTGGAAGTCTTATAAACAAACAACAAATAAACCAAGGCCAAGTCCTTTAACCATAAGCTCAAGTCATTATAGGAAGAATTTTTCACATTGAGAGTTCATATTGCTGACTGTTCAATACAAAATTTAACGTAATTGTGTAGGTGGCTGAAGTACAATGTCTGGTGAATTCACTGTCTTATCAAATTATTTTCCGAAAATTTTTGTTAATTGCGATGGACTACTGTCCTGAGACCTGAAATGGCAATATCTGGTTAGACTCCAGTGAAACAGAAAATCTTTTTTTTTTTTTTTTTTTTTTTTTTTAGATGAAGTCTCACCCTGTCGTTCAGACTAGAGTGCAGTGGAGCGATCTTGGTTAATTGAAACCTTCACTTCATGGGTTCAAGCGATTCTCCTGCCTCAGCCTCCCAAGTAGCTGGGACTATAGGCGTGTGCCACCACGCCCGGCTAATTTTTGTATTTTTAGTAGAGATGGGTTTCACCATGTTGGCCAGGCTGGTCTCGAACTCCTGACCTCAAGTGATCCGCTCACCTTGGCCTCCCAAAGTGTTGGGATTACAGGCATGAGCCACTGTGCCCTGCCGTGAAATAATCTTGAGCCCTCAAGTCACCCTGACTCTTCCTCACCAGGGGAAGCAGCTTGACCTTCTGTGCCTGAGATGGCCCATTGTTCACTTAAAAACTGTGATGACTTCACCTGGAAAGAGTGCCTTGAAAGAGGATATTCTCTTCTAGTCCCACTGTAACTACCCCATTTTTGCTAGATTCATGCCTAGAGTGAAATCCCAGTATCATCTGGGGAAAGTAAATACTAGGACCCTGGATGAAACAGCTGACACATCAAGAGAACGGCAAGATTTTACATTTATATGATGTGTATCTCCCTCTAGGAGTCAGAATTTCCACCAATAATTTTAACAAGAGAGATTGGATATGAATAATTAACGAGTAAAAAGGAAGTAACTACTGAATGTAATCTGGAGAACTCTGAAGAATATGGGAATAGCAGATGCAGGGAGCAGATATTATTTCTGCGGTTGAGGGAGACATTCCCTAGGTATGAAGGTATGTATGCAAAAATGTTAACATACCTACATACCTGGGGAACATAGGTAAACATGGATTCTTACAACATTAGACAAACAAGGGCAGAATATTAATTCACTGACATTGGACCACTTAGAAGAGATTCCAGATTTACAGTGTGGCTCTGGCAGTTGAGGAAGGAGGGGGCACTGCAGTAGGAAGGGGCTCCTCTCACTGGCCCAGGATGTTCCCTCTTGTTCTGGCCCACTGTGGGGTACCCAGCAGTGCACACCCTCCAGCCAGGTCTGCTGCCACTTAGCCAATAGCTTCCTAATTGCCAGAACCAGTCTCCGTGAATTTCCCCACCATGCAGAGGCCACAGCCACATCCTCTCCAAAAGGGTCTACATTTCAATCCCTGAGGGGTCTCTTCCAGATTCTCTCCCCGATGTGGTGAATAGCAGTTGCTTCCTATATCTGTTGTTCTGTTAGTTTTCAGCATTATCTTTACCCCCCCTTTGTAATTAATCTACTTTTATTAGATAAGAATTTTTATATTAAATGCATCCTATTCAAACTAACTTCTTCGGTGGACTTTTTGTCTTCTACTGGACACTGGCTAGTACCTTTGTTGTGCTTTTCTATTATAAAGTGAGTATTGCACAGTAATACAGAGTTAATGGTTTGAGATTCCATCCCGGTGCCTCTCCTCATGAACTTTATGGCCTAGGGCAAATCCTTAAGGGTTCTATGCCCCAGTTTCCTCGCAGGTAAAAAGCAAGCTATACTAATTATAAGCACCACTTGGAAAGGTTGCATGCAGGAGGCTCATGGCACTTTACACGCACGGTTCTAGGTACACACAGCCTATCTTAGCTATTGTGTTTAACAAATGTGTTAATCCACCTGGCCTTGAGTAGTAAGTCCGTGTCTGTGATGCTTTCAAGGCATACACCCACTGTTCTCCACCAGGGGCAGTATAGCTGAGCCTTTAAGGACACAAAATCCAGTTCAAATCTCTGCTCAAAACTTATCAGTCATGTGACCTTGGAGAAACTGCTTGCCCTCTCTGTCTTTAATTCTCCCAAAGTTGTCATGAAGATAAAATGGGTTAATGTTGGTAAAATATAAAAAAATCTTAATAATATAGTACTAGTGCAAGGATAACTCTGTATCAGGCTTGGATAATAGGCTATAGTGCAGTCTGCAAAATGGCTAGCGTGTCCTATTGAAAATACCCAGTTTTCCTAATACTAAAACTCAGGAGGGCATTGTAGGTGCCTATTTGAAGTAGTTTTATTGGAGTGCTACAGATAAGAATACAGGTATGTACAGACAAACACCCATCGGCATAATACTCCATCGAGGAATATAGGAAATAATAGAAATGCTTTTTGTGCCTGTGGCAAAGCATGTGCTGCCATCCGCCGCTCATTAGGTAGCTAACTATACCAAGAAGGTGTGGACCAAGGTCAAAAGGTCTAGAGCTTGTGGAATGGTGTTAACAGTGGACCTCTGGAAGCTTCTAGACTAGGCCAGTGGTGTCTCTCTGTATACACCTCTCTATGTAAACTATGCCTTAGGTTCCCATGCTTTTTTCTAGATGCCCCTGACTTCCCAATTCATGCTATGTGCAGAGTCCTCTGTCTCGCCTCCATGAATAAAAATGGACTCTTCCCATGCCCTGTTGTGAAAAAGGTAAGTGTCCTTAGGAAAGCTGGCCATATTTCCCACAATGTGTAAAATACTTGCATTTGGAGATAATGCCTTGACACAAAGGGGATTCGTTGAAGCTGGCAATGTAGATTCCTTGGCAGGCTAGAATAAAATATTTTAGCAAGTAAAGCTTTTGCTGTTTCTCAGGTTATAACAATTCATGGAAGTTCTATAGGCAAAACCTGCCCCTTTGGGCCTCAGGGATTTCAAACCCATGTTTGCACTGGAAGAAGGCACGATAGAGGACAGAGCTAAGGTGATGTGCTTCAAATACTCCAAAGAGCCCTGGAAAACTTGATTAATGTCTCACACTTGCACATGTGCAAACACCATCATTCTTCCCTTTGCGTAAATTAATTTCATGTCAGGATTCCCTACTTTTACTGTACATGAATATTATTGTGTACAACACTAAGAAGACTCACAGCTGATTTTCATCATTAGTCCAGCTAACACAGAAGCAAATGTGCAATTTTAGTTGGTAACGATGGATCCCACTGCAACTAAGGAGCTGATGAGTTGCAAAGCAAGACTTCATCAAAATGTCAGAAACCCTCAGAAAATCTAGTTTTCAGCATATCAAAGGTGATATGACCCATGAAGTTAGGAATCAGTCACATTTACAAGGTATTAGATTAGCTCTTGTTAAAAAAAAAAAAAAAAAAAAAAAAAAACACCTCCGTTTTGAACCACTCAGGCATAGCAAAGCTATGTACTAAATTGTGTGAAATGAAAACAATCAAATTCAATAATTTCTTTTGACATTGCCCATTTATCATATGAGAATTTAAAAATCTATGTGTTCTGCAATACAATTTTTCTTTTCCAAAATACAAACTTGATATTTTAAAATACCTTTTAAAAATGTTCTTTTTTTACATTTCAGATTTCATTCCTCTGAAGCAAGACTCCAGTATGTAATTTTCCAGCTATGAATAAAAAAAGTGAGAGAAAAATGATCCTGAATCATTGTCTGTATTGATTCCTTGAGTAAATAGCTCAATACTTTCTGTACAGAATGAGGAGTCACACTCAACATTCGCATTGATGTTAATTTCATGTATTGGTGTATGTATTTGACTGGACACATGGTTGTTTTATTTCAGAGGATGAGAAGCAGGGGGAGTTGAGGGTTTTAGAGAAGATTTTCAAATATAAAACAAATATCCAAGCCTAAGCTTACTTCATAATACAGGAACAACAGCGTTAGCAATCACTCTACATTTTCTAAATCTTAAGTAATATTTTTAAACGACTGAATGCTGCACTTTATAAGAACATATGGATTAGGAAGTGGGTGTGTGAAAAGGATACTGAAAATGAGAATAACTGAAAAACATATATACCTTCTCATGATGTAAGAGAACATATTGATATTTGGTACCCACTAATAGCCTAAACCCTAAGGGTTTGCATACATGAGTGTGCATGTACATGTAATATCTTCATAATATATTTTCTTACATCTATTCACTAGATGTCAAATTTTTCATACTGACAGTACTTATTAGCCTTTGTCTTACTGAAAGAAGTAATTCCAAATTAAGAAAAAGCTTATGTAGCTCAACAAAAAAATGCTGTATTTGTACAACATAGACTGTAAGGCATGTCTTTCAGTTTGGCTCCAAAAAAAAAATCAATCACATCATAATTGATTTTCATCAGAGAAATAAAATGAATCAATGTTATACGTGCAAAATCAATAGCAACCCCTCAAATACTTTCTGCAGTTGAAGACTGCATAGTTCCTCCAGGGAGCCCTGAGCGCATTTCCTGTCTAATTATTGAAACTGGAAGACTGCTTAACTTCCAATTTGTCCTAAACTATGTTTCTGGAGTGTTGGAGATGAAACTCAAATATATCATTCCCCACATGAAACTCAAATATATCATTCCCTACAAATGGAAATTTAATTTACCACATGCCATATGGCATATGAACCAAGAGGTGTATATTTCCCCAAGAATTTATTGGTTTATGTTATATAACAATTTAATCTCAAAGAATATACTTGTCAATCGTTTCATTTATAGTTCTCTAACACATTAATACTCACATTTTATTTTATTATTATTTATTTTTATTTTTTTGAGACGGAGTCTCACTCTGTCACCCAGGCTGGAGTGCGGTGGTGCAATCTCGGGTCACTGCAACCTCCTCTTCCCAGGTGAAAGCGATTCTCCTGCCACAGACTCCCAAGAGCTGAGATTACAGGCACTCACCACCACACCCAGCTAATTTTTGTATTTTTTAGTAGAGACAGGGTTTTGCTATGTTGGTCAGGGTGGAATAATCACATTTTAAATGAGAATTATCTATCTAATGGCATTTTAGTAAACAAAGGCCACTTTTTTTTCATGCTAACACATTTTGGTAACTTTTAAAAATATAATTTCAAATTGATGGAAAGTTGCAAGAGTAATGCAAAGGAATCCTATGTACCTGTTATGGTTTGAACTGCATTTCCCCAAAAAAGTTATGTTTAAGCCTTACCCCCAAGTACCTGTGAATGTGGCTTTATTTGGACATAGGGTCACTGCAGATGTAATTAGTTAAGATGGGTCACACTGGAGAAGGATGGGCCTTAATCCAATCTGACTAGTATCCTTGTAAGAAGAGAGACATTTGAAAATGGACACACACACAAAGGGAAGGCAGCCACATGAGGATGGAGGCAGAGATTGGGGTGATGCTGTCACAAGCTGAGGAACACCTGGGGCTACCAGGATCTTGAAGATTCAAGAGAGGGGGCCCCCCTACAGATTTTAGAGGAATCACAGTGCTGACACCTTGATTTCAGACTTCTAGCCTCCAAAACTATAAGAGAATACATTTCTATTGTTTGAAGCCACCCAGTTTGTGGTATTCTATTATGGCAACCTTAAGAAACTACCACAATACCCTTTATCTAATACCATGGACTACATGTTTACATATATGGAGATACTGCCCCAAATTTATATGCTAACATTTTAACTTCCAGGATTATGATGTCAGAACGTGGAGCCTTTGGAAGATGGTCAAGTCATGAGGGTGAAGCTCTCAGGATTGGGATTGGTGCCTTTATAAAAGAAACCTTAAAGGGCTCCCTTGCCCTTTCTACCATGTAAGGATATAGTATGAAGACAGCCAACTATGAAGACCAGGAAGTGGGCTCTCACCAAACATCAAATCTGGCACCTTGATCTTAGATTTCCCAGCCTTCAGAACAGTGAGAAATAAGGTTCTGTTGTTTAAAGCCACCCAGTTTACAGTGTTTTGTTATAACAGCCCAAACAGACTAAGACATCCAAACTCACCCATCATTTATATTTTCCCCTATTTTTGTTCATGTTCTCTCTCCTCCTTCCTTTTCTTTTTTATCTGCCCCCCGCCACACACACAATTTTTGAACCACTTGAAAGTGGGTTGCAGGCATCGTGCTTTTTTATCCCTAAATATTTTAGTATGTATTTTATAAGAACAAGGATATTCTCTTACACAACAGTTATCAAAACCAGAAAATTCAACATTAACATGTTGAATTACTTAAACCACAGTTAATATTCACATTTCATTATTTTTTCCAAGTATGCCCTTGATAGCACTTTTTTCCCCAAGGTTTAAGATGTAATTCAGGATCACCCATTGCATTCGAGGTCCTTTCTCTTTAGTCTCCTTCAACACCACATACCTAGTAACGTGGCCAAAATGTGGAACACTGATGGCACCAAATGCTTGTGAGGACGTGGAGCAATAGACGCTCTTTTTCATTGCTTGTGGGAATGCAAAACGGTACAGGCACTTTGGAAGACAGTTTGGTCATTTCTTTTCTTTCTTTCTTTTTTTTTGACAGGGTCTTGCTCTGTTGCCCAAGCTAGCGTGCAGTGGTGCTATCATGGTTCACTGCAGGCTACACCTCCCAGGCTCTGCTGCCTCAGCCTCCCAAGTAGCTGGGACCACAGGTGTACACCACCATGCTCGGCTATTTCTTCCTTTGTAATATTTTTTTCAGAAACTGAGTCTCACCATGTTGCCCCGGCTGGTCTCTAATTCGTGGGCTCAAGCAATCCCTTCCTCACCTTCCCAAAATGCTGGACTCCAGGCATGAGCCACCACGCCAGCCTGGTAATCTCTTACAAAGTAAACCTACTCTTACTACATGACCCAGCAATCATGCCCCTTGGTATTTGCCCAAAGGAGTTGAAAACTTACATCCACACAAACACCTACGCACAGATGTCTGTATCAGCTTTATTTTTAACTGCCAAAACTTAGAAGCAACCAAGATATCCTTTAGTAGCTAAATGAATAAAACTGTGGTACATCCAGACATCGGAATAGTATTCACAGCTATACAAAAATGAGCTACGAAGCCACAAAAAGACATGGAGAAACCTTCAATGCATATTAGCAAGTGAAAAAAAAAGCCAATCTGAAAAGTCTAAACATGTATGATTCCAAGTATACGGCATTCTGGAAAAGATAAAACTTTGGAGACAATAGAAAGCTCGCTTGGTAATTATCAGGAGACGGGTCGGGTTGTGATCAACAGACAGAGCACAGAGGGTTGTTAGGACAGTAAAAATGCTCCACAGATTTCTGTACGGGTGGATCCATGTCACTGCATTTGTCCAAATCCATAGAATATGCACCACCAAGAGTGAACCCTAATGTTAACTATGAACTTGGGGAGATAACGATAGGTCAAGGTAAATTCATCATTTGTAACAAATAAACTACTCTGGTGGGAATGTTGGAAACAGGGGAGGCTGTGTGTGTGTGGGGTCAGGAAGTACATGTGAAATATCTGTATCTTTCTCTCAAATTTTGCTGTGAACCTAAAACTGCTCTAAAAAAAAGTCTAAATAAAAGCTGGCATCTAACATAAAAGAAAAAGTAGAAAATAAGCCTTATAAGTGGATATTTTATGCTTATAAAATATAGTTTTTCTCTCTCCATAGCAAATTTTGTCTTCATGTGCTAGTAGAAAAAAGTGAGGGCTAGCCTCTCCCCCCATGCATATATCTATATATAGATTGATAAAGTGAGAACTATCCTCTACGCCCTACCTCTCCCCACTAAGGAGAGGATAGTCCTCTTTCTTTTATAGTCCTCCCCTTTATAGTCCTAAATATATACACTTTAGATCAGAAAATATGCCATTAGCATTTTGCAAGCTTTTATGTTAATAACACAGGGAATTGTATTGTGATACCAGAGGTTTACAAGTATCCACTTCATCTGGACCCAGCTCTCTCCAACCTCATCATTTCCACTTGCCCACAGCTCACTCTATTCTACAGAATTTGTTGTGTAACCAAAATGAGAGTGGTCTTTGGTTAGTGCAGGAGCTAGACTCCTGTTGTCTAGGGGCTGATCTTACCACACTCGAATGTGTCGTCGTTGTCATTATGTGAGAAAAGTTCTTTATGTTGGAATTTACGTTGGAAATGGTTCTTATTTTCTCACCTGGGCTCTCTTTCCTCAGTGGCTTCATTTTCCTATGTACATGCCCCCAAAGAGAGTTATGAGGTGGTAACTCTGAGCTTTAAGATATGAACTGGAAAACTCAGGCAGCCGTGATCAGAGAGGCTGATGTGACAGTTTGGGAGATATTGCTGAGGAGGGGCTCGCAGATTTTTAAAAAGGCATGAATGCCTCATAATTTTAAAACGTCCAGATGAGGAAATTGTGTATTTCATATATATTTTACAGAAATTTTAGAAAAGTTACCAGTTTATAGAATTTGCTTTTATAGAAATACTGTCTTTTTTAAAGCTTTTAAAATTATTACATTAATACAGTTATCTGAAATTTTAAAGACAGTAAAAATAAAATTAATTTGCGGTCTCTCCAGTCAAAGGTAAATACTATGACTATTTCAATGAGTTTATTTTTTATGTGTTCAGAGACATGCTATAATGCATATTCATTAAATGAGGGTATTTATTGAAAATAAATTGAGAATATTACATGCCTATAATTTTATATCATCAATTTTTATTTAGTTTATCATCAGCATTTTCTTTCCTGTTTCACTGGGCAGTACCTAAATTACTATGCCACATTCCATTACATTTATATATCAATTCACTTAGCCATTTTATTTTTACGCATTGATTTTTACATATCACTATTATAAATAACACTATTACACATAAATCTAGGCAACATTTCCCTTTACCCCATTTAAAGCATTTCCATCACTAGAATTACTATTAAACCAAATCATATAAAATTATTAGGGTGCTTAATACATTCTGCTTAAGTGCTCCAGTGCCTCCACCTCACTGACTTATTAACCACCTAGTTACTTAGCCCCAAATAAGGAAATTCTTGATTTCTCTCTCTTGCCATACTTGTCCAATCAATCAGTGAGTTTGGCCGCCTCTTTCCTTCCTGATGAATCACATCTGAGCGTTCTCACCAAGTGTCTTTCTAATCCCTTATTCCAGAACCACCCAGTCTTGCTCAGATTGCTCTAGTGGTCGCTTAACAGGTTTACTTGGTTCTAGTTTATCAAAACCACAGCCCCACCTCAAAATCTTTTGCAGAGTTAATTTTTCACAGAATAGCCAGAGGGATTTTTAAAAGACACTTTTCATTGCCTCCTTGTCTCAGTCAAAATCTACCATGATCCCCAGAATGAAAGCTCCCCTCTTTCCCTTGATTTCCAAGTGTCCCTGTGGATCCAACCTTCTGCTCCCAACCCTCTCTCCGAACTTCGTACTTCCACCAGTGTCTAGCGCGCTCCATTCTGGCCACACAAATCTTCTCCTGTCCTCACACACGTGGCTCCCACTGACTTTGTCCCTTCTGGACCGTCCTGGTGCCACCAAGTGTATCTTGGAATGGCTTGTTCCTTTATATCTTCCTAGAACCACTTGTCCAAGAGCCTCTTTCCCTCACGCTTCTTCACTTTGCATTCCCTTACCATTCTAATTTCCTCCCAGCAATGGTGACTAACCAATGCTTTAAACACACGTTTACTAACTGATAATATCTCTTCCTGGATTGCAAGATCTGTGAGAGAATATCCTTTGGGTGCTGAGGAAATAACTGTTAAGTGAATAAATACAATATTAATAATATTAAATAACATATGCCTATTTTATTACTTAGAATATATTAGAACAGTTTTTAGTGAGCATCTTTAATTCCAGGAAAAGCTACCTATTTCTTCATATGTTCATGGCCATTTGATTTCTTCTTTCATAAATTATCTGTTCAAGGGTTTTGGCTATTTATTTAAACATTAGGGTTGTATTTGTTACTAATATTAAAAAGTACTTGTCAATTTTTAGCCCAAGTTGTTTGGGATGGCTGAGTGTTCAGACATTACACACCACAAAAGATGAAGATAATTTAACTTCATTTTCATTATGTTTTCCTCAGACATGATCATCAAATGCATCACATTAATTGTTATATTAAAACTCATTTCAAAGATCTATATTGGAAAATATTTTACACTGTGTCTGTGTCCTATAAGGTTTCGGGGCGTGTTAGCATATTAAGGTCTCGGAAAAGCCCTGAACCTAAAAAAGTAGTATAAGATCCTTTCAAATATTGTATTTTCAAATTAATTTGACCAAAATTATTCTGTGTTTTGGAAATGCAACAATATTCACTGTTCAACTATTCATGGAGTCTCATTAATTAAACAACAAATGTTGCCATTCTATAAGAAATGCAGACTCCAAAGAAAGAAACAGCTATTTAGAAGACAGCAAGAAGTCTAAGTGAGGCTTCCTACATGGAAGCAGCTCCTAACAGTTTAATCTTGTCTTTTCTACTACCTTGCATTCATCAAGGCAGTAGGTTGATGAAACTATTAGAAAATGGAATATTGAAACTCCAAGAGCTGCGTAATAGGAACACAAAGGAGCCGAGGAGTGCTGGAGCCAGGGGCGGTAGGAAAAGATTCAAACGGACAGAGAAGAAAAGAGGGAAAAGATGCCACATGGCATAGTGAGAAGAAATAGGGCTTGGAGTCTGAGAAGCCTGGGCTGGAATCTCAGGTTTATTACTCGCTGGTTCTGCAACCGGGGCAAATCACTTCACTCTATGCTTCCGTTTGCAAACTAGAGACAACTGTGAGTATTTAATGTATATCGCAGTAAATGGTCAGTATGGGCCCATGAAATGCCCAGCCCATTGCTGGGCAATGCAGTAGGCAGCTAACAAATTGTGCTACATGAATAAAACAGTGGTAAGGGAAAGAATACCATATTAAAGTATATTTGTGCAAAGACAATCATGAACTAATATATTAAACCACACATTCCTCTCTGACTGCACACTTTGGGGCTAAGTGTAAAATTCATATTCTGAAAAACACGTATTGGAATAAAATAGGAAGGGAGAATGGAAAATGTTCAGCATAGGGCTCTAGGAAATGTTGAAGGCAGTAGATTTAGTTTGATTACCTACCTTCTTCCCTTCACTCTTACCATGCAACGTATTTAACAAAACTGGCAATGGGGTAATACAATAATTTCAGTTAAAGGCAAGAAATGCTTGTAAAATGGTATTCCCAGAATACTGAGGCCCAACCATGTTGAAAATTTCTAGTGTAGTGTTTACAGCAGACCAGAACAAATAACAGAACACCCTCTATCACTACCTTTATTGAAAAAAATGCAGCATGCCCTGAGATGTATAAAAGAGTTCTTTATAAATCTGTTTCTTAAAAAATACCCAGATGCAGCAATAACAAAATATATTTATGGAAGTTCAAGTAGAAACCTGCAGGTACCTCTGAAAGACATCTCCAAAATATGTATTCAATTTATCTATTTCCGGGCAATTCCCTATTTCGTTTTTAAAGTGTGTATCCCACAGCTACTCACCCAGGAAAGCGCTGCAGAGCTTTCTCTATTGCTTACAACCAAATCTGTGAGAATGAAAAGAGCAGTTTTCACAGCTCTCCCCTTTATCTTCAAGGACAAACTCCAAAGAGCTGTTAAACCTTCAAATGAATCAGGCCAAAGCCAGCAAACTGTTTTCATAAAAAGACAAGCAAACCCATGAGTCTTCAGAAGAAAAACCCTGAAAAGGACTGAAAATGAATATTAGACAAAGACCCCAAAGGGCAACCAGATGCAGTCAGGAATAACAGACGCACATCTTATTGGATGCTATTTACCCCCTGTGCCTTGTACAATGTGACATCCTTTACTGTTGTCCATGTAGGCAATTGGTATGAATGCAATTTTATAAGGGTCATTCCGAAAGCAGCCCCCTTTGCTCTGAAATTTAAGCCACTAAGTGGAACTGGCAAAGGAATGTTTAAACCTCTCTACCTAAAGCCATTGAACTGCTATCTCTTTTCCCAAAGTTCAGATGACATGTCACAGTGGAAGGCCCCATGGCAGTCAGGGGAGAGGCTGCCAGGGATCATGTGCACCTGCAGAAACAATAAGAGGAAATTATTCTTGATAACCAGCAGCAAACAAACATCTCAGGACAGGCTATCTCTATCGTACTCGAGTCAAGCCAACCAGATAAATGCTGAGCTTCCATCTATTCGTGATCAAGAAGCGCAGGGGAATGAGCAGAGTCATGCCTCTCTGGTCTCCAACGGAGACTTCCCACAGGTTCCCACTGTTTTCACAGAGAAAAAACTAGAAGCACACAGTATTCCTTTAGGTTCCAGATTTTTGGCAGATAATGTAGGAGGTTACATGGTTGGGGAGTCCATTTATTCATTAAGGAACTATGTACTAAACCCTAATAAATAATAATTTTATCCATAATAAATGGCTAAAATATATTTTAAGATGTTTGTGACTACACATTTTTATGGTCATAAAAATGTAAAACTTTTGTTACAGCCATTTAAAATGTTATAACAGTTGAATTACATACTGAACACCTTCCGAAAGCTCCCTTTGTGAACTTCCGGAGGTCAGTACTTATGACCTCAGGAAACAAACAGTGGTGTGGGACACGCTGCCACGCTAAATAACAAAACTAAGTGTGTAAGAAAGAAAAGGGAACAAAAGGGAATAATCCTAAGTCAATAGGGTGCAAAGAGGATTTACCGTCATACTCAGAAGTTCCCACATATTGGCATTAAAACCTTTGCCATGGTGACAAGGGGAGGATAGGTCCCAGGGCAGAGCGTGTGTATCTGATGGGGATGAGATGTGTGAACAGAGCCATCCCATCCTCCATGCTGCAGACGGAAAGTCATGGTGTAGCAAAAGAAGCATAATTGTTTAGTGTAAAATGAGTAAAAAACCCAGGAGAACCATCTAAGAGGGTTGAAAGTTACTGTATCTAGAAACAAAATTCAGAAGGGAAGTACTGAAGGGAGTATTGCTATTTTCCAACAAGCTCTGGGGGTTACCTGACTTTTAGAACATGGGTATGTATGACAGATAAAAATCTGAAGTGAAAAGCAATAACACCATGTGTAAAAATAGTTTTGTCATATTAGAATAGTGTAATAACACTATAATAACATTAGAAAAAGTAGTAAAACTGTATATAAAAGTAGTGAAAAAGTATTAATTATTAATGATATTTATATAATGCAACTGCATACTGTTAAAAATCGTGTTGAGAAGAAAATCTTAAGGCCCAGATAAGTGGAGAAAATGTGTATCAAAGGATAGGCTATACAGATATGCATGAAACCTACTTTTTGTATGATTTACCTGTGTGTGCAGAAGAGGGAGAGCAGAGAGAGACTGATTAAGAAATACATCAAAAGATTCAATAATTATCTCTATGTGATGAAATTATTTGTGATTCTAAATTTTATTATTTATATGTTTAGGTATTTTTCAATTTTCCGTAATAAACATGCTATATTTATATTGAGAAAAATATTTATCAAAATGAACAAAACTGTGAAACAAGACGAAAATGTATGACTGTTCTGTTGTGTCGATAGTTTCAGATTTCAAGTCTACTAAATTCAGAGGTGAGGAGTAAAACTTTAGACAAGCGAACGATTCTCTGGGGAGCCAGCGTGAGTGACATTTGAATCAATTAATGGCCAGAATATAATTAAAGGTCAACCATCCAATTAAAAGATACAATTTCGCAAGGAAGTCTACTGAGTAAGTGCTTCTGAGAAAAGGCTAAGGAAAGAAACCACGGGGTCCAGGGCTAGTAAGGAGCCCCATATGGTTAGGCTAAATTCAACATCATTGTGAGTCATTTATATTGCATTTCCTGCTAAGCCAGTCATGTCTCCTGATACGCACCACATGTAAGTATTTGGTATTTATTTATTTATTCACTAAAGCCTTGAATGAAACCAGCCAGTGCCCGCTTACCTCATTAATAATTCATTTAATTGTTCTTCAATAGCAGTCTGTTTACTCTGTTTTTTACAAAGCACATTTTTCTAATCTGAACACTCTGTATCTGCTGTGAGGATATACAGCCTTTTCCAGGTCTGTTTACCAACAAATTAAAAATATGAGCAGTTGATATTTTCTGTCTCTCGATGTCTCACATTGACGTCCTGAATGTGTAATTTATCTCTACCACATTATGGCACCAACATCTACATTTGTTTTTCTTTAGTCTAAAATATTCTTTTCCTGTTATAATGCTTCACACAGTAAAATGTATGTACATAGTGGGGAGAAAGCACACAAAGTTGAATCTGTCTTCATGTTTGTGCTGAGGCTGCAGTTCGCAACTTTAGAGTTTGTGTTTTGTGCTGAAATGGCTAGCTTCTCCTGGAATGATACAGCTTCCATTTCCACAAAGAAACTCTCAAAATATTTTTCTCTTGACGTTCATGACAATACAAACATCTGACTTTCCTTTTAAATTGAGTTTCTCCTTATCAGTCTTTTTTGTAGCCTGTTTTTTTCTCTAAGAATATCTTAATTGGTTTACTTTGGACTATCTCAAATTTTCTTTCTTATTTCAGATTACACATTTTCATGGGTTAATCTGATTTACTCCAGGACTTCTGTTACTATATATACACCACACACAGGCACACACACACACACACACACACACACACACACACACGCCTTTTCTCTCTCCCCTGAGTTCCAGGACCAGCTGCCTCCTAGACTTCTCAAAGTGGATGTCTTCTAGGGACCCGGAGCCTAACACATCCTGAAAGGAATCGTGGCCCTCTGACATAAAAAGATTTCGTTACTGGTGTTTGCTTTCCTGGTAAATTGCACCACCCCTCCCAGCTGGGAGTCATTCTTAAACTCACCCCCCATCTTCTTTAACATCTATATTAAAATATCAATGTTACTATTGGTTTCAACTTCAAATTCTATCATGAATATTTTCTTCATTTCCTTCATCACCATTCTGAACACCACAATCACTTTCCAGGATTGTATGCAGTTTTCTTGCAAGGACAGAACCTCCATCATTTCCCCTGTAATCTCCATCATTTCCCCTGCAATTTATTCCACACTGCTCTCAGGGTCTGTTAGACTAGGTGAGGCATCCCGTATGTGAGTTTCCATAGTTTTGTTTACCTACTCCATCACAGAACTCACTGAAAGCTAAGATTTTATGCATGACATGCATAAAAATATTTGTATAAATGTATTAGTGAGTATATACCACTCCATGAACTAGTATACCACACAAGTATATCAATGTTTAAGCCAGGCAACATGTTCCCTTGTTACTCCTGTACTCTCAAGAGCAAGCATTGTTCCTGGCTCATAGCAGACCCTCAATAAAGAATATGTTATGTTAAAAGAATGAATATGTTATGTTAAAAGATGTAGATGTTACTCTTAATAATTCATATCATAATTTAACTGGAGTTATTTGGGAAAATAATATTTCCAGTATTGTCCTGAATTTGAGAGAAAGATTAGAGACTTTCTTACAATGCGTTGTGGACTAATTTCTTATTCTAAAATATTAGTTGGTGTTTATGTTAATTCAGAAGTTGGGACTTTTGAAAAGCAGGTAAATTTGACTGCCATGGGAAAACGGTAAACCCCTCAGAGTGCAAAGACCACATCTATCAATGGGGTTCTCATAGGTAAAGATGTAGGCTCTTCTCCAAACCTAGCCCCTAAACATTGTTTTAACTGGGACAGTTCAAGTCTCTCTTTGAATGAGATAATAGGACAAGATCCCTGCCAAATTATATAATTCCAGAATGTTATTGCATTTTTTGAGGTGTTCTTCCATATTTTATCATCAGCTGTTCTCAAATGAGAATGCAAACGTGGCATAAAAACTATAAGCCAAAGAAGCCACCTTCGAGATACTTTGAGTTTTAAATGCTCAACATCACTAACCATCAGAGAAATGCAAGTCAAAACCACGAAGAGCTATCATCTTACACCTGTCAGAATGGCTATTGTTAAAAAAAATGTTGGCGAAGATGCAGAGATAAGGGAACTTTCACACCTTGTTGGTGGGAATGTAAGTTAGTACAACTTTTATGGAAAACAAGTATGGGTATTTCTCAAAGAACTAAAAATAGAACTACGATTTGATCCAAAAATCCCACTACGTGGTATCTTCCCAAAAGAAAATAAATCATTATATCAAAAAGATGCCTGCCCTCATGTGCTTATTGCAGAACCATTCACAATAACAAAGACATGGAATCAACCTGAGTGTCCGTTACTGGACTGCTGGATAAAGAAAATGTGGTAGATATAGACCCCGGAATACTACTCAGCCATGAAAAAGAATGAAATCACGTCTTTTGCTCAACATGCATGGAACTGGAGGCCACTATCTTAAAGGAAACAAACCAGAAACAAAGTCAAAAACCACAAGTTCTCACTTATAAGTGGGAGCTAATTCATGTGTATATAGGACATACAGTACGGAATGATAGACATGGGGGCTTGTAAAGGTACGGACTAGGTGATAGGAAAGTACTTAATGAATGACAACTATTTAGGTGATGGATACCCTAAAACCCGTAACTTCACCACTATGAAATAAATGTATGTAACAAAACCGTACTTGTACTCCATAAATGTATATAATTAAAAAATGTTTACAGCTTACCAGAAGAGTCTAGTTAAATTTACAAAATAACCCCCATTAGTATCAACCAGCAAAAGGAAGGCAACAGAAACAGAGAGAAGGTGGAGGTGGGGACAAACACGACCTTTGGAAACAGACGACCCCTCAGTGAATCCCAGCTCTCAGATTTCACTGCCTGTGTAAACTTGGGTAATAATATTCAGGTCAAACGTCATTTCGCTTTGAGATGAGACTCAAGTGGATGCCTTCTTGAAACCTGTTGTTGTGAAGATTTTCCTTTTATTGGTGACTTTCCATATCATTCTTCACAATCTCAGTTTGAAAGTCTCCAACACGCTGCCCTCCTATACCTTCACTGCCTATTAAACCCTGTGCATAGATGGTAACAGAAATGATAACATGTGTTCTTTCTCTCCCCTGGGCTTCACTAATAAGTTTTCTCAGCTTTTATCTGCATTTTATGGCACACCATATTTGTGAGAAAGTTTTTGTTGTTGTTGTTGTTGTTGTTGTTTTTTAGTGTCCATGATCAAATCTGTTTGCAGAATCTTGTGTACTCTGGGTCCCTCTTAGGACTGCATAAGGCATCAGAACACTGCCGTGTCTGTGTATTGGGAAGGGTCATGCTCAGATGAGCTTATCCAAATGCTCTGGGCAATGCTGAGCTCAGCAGGCAAGTTCTAGGCACAGTCTGTAAAGGTCACTATAGGATGCACTCGGCCTGGAGCCCTGAAACCCTTTACTATCTCATTTATTGGTTTCGTTATTTAAGCATCCATCAACAGATAAATGAAAAAAAAAATGTGTGTGTGTGCACGTGTGCACGTGTGCACAATGGAATATTATTCAACCACAAAAAAGAATGAAACCCTGACATTTGCAGTAACATGGATGGAACTACAGGTCACTATATTAGGTAAAATTATTAGGTGAAATCAGCCAGACACAGAAAGAAAAATATCACATGTTCTCACTTATATGTGGGAGCTAAAAAATGCTGATCTTACGGAGGTAGAGAGTAGAATGGTGGCTACCAGGGGCTGGGAAGGGTGGGAAAGAGGACAAAAAGAGATCAATTAATAGGTACAAACAAACAGTTCTCATGTCACCTCCCCCTTCCTCTTCCCCTTCCCAGCCTCTGTGAACCACCAATCTACTGTCTGCCACCAGGAGTTTCACTTTTTCAGCCCCCACATATGAGTGAGAACATACGGCATGAAAAGTGCTTATACTTCTTTCTGTAATGACTAAAGGATTTTTAGTAAAAACTTTAGGTTAAAACTTCAAAGATTAAATGTCAGGTGGAAATGAACACATAAATAAAGAATATTTCTAGTAAAAATATTTTCACTGCCCCAGAAAATAAATGAAATTTAAAAAGCCAAAATGATTTAAAAAAAAAAAGCAAGTTATCATTAAGGATTTTCTGTCAGCCAAGAAGCAGAAGATATGGAATAGACTTATAAGTTTTCTAAAAGTAACAGAAGCAAGAGGCATATGATGGTGTTGTCAATGTGACTATAAGTTTGGTGGTAGAAATAAGATAACTTTGCCAGGAAACACAAGACAAAGGAGAGAAAATATCTGTAAGAGCGCCCACCATAGAACTCTCTGAAGGAGCTGTGAGAAATAGGTCCAGTGCAAATTGCTGCTTTTTCATCCTTTTACTGTTTCTCAGAACCGGCAGATATGGACACAAAAATACAGTTAGGTAGAAGGAGTACATTCTAGTATTCAATAGTGTAGCGGGGAAATTATAGTTAGCAATGCTTTACTATATATTTCAAGCTAGAAGAGAAGAATTGAAATCTTCCCCACACAATAAAAGATAAATGTTTGAGGTAACAGATAACCCAGTTACCCTGATCTGATCATTACACATTGTATACATGACTCAAAATACAACATGTATCCCCAGAACAAGTACAACTACTATATGTCAATAAAAAAGTATAAGACCTTTTGTCTACCAAATTATTTCCAAATTGCTTACTTTTATATTCCATATCCCTAGAGCAGTCCAATTAAATTGAATTCAAATAAGTTTTTTTTTTTTTCCGTGAGACGGAGTCTCGCTCTGTCCCCCAGGCTGGAGTGCAGTGGTGTGATCTCAGCTCACTGCTAGCTCCGCCTCCCAGGTTCATGCCATTCTGCCTCAGCCTCCCAAGTAGCTGGGACTACAGGTTCCTGCCACCACGCCTGGCTAATTTTTTTGTGTTTTCAGTAGAGATGGGGTTTCACCATGTTAGCCAGGAAGGTCTCTATCTCCTGACCTTGTGATCTACCCACCTCGGCCTCCCAAAGTGCTGGGATTACAGGCGTCAGCCACCGCGCCCGGCCCAAATATGTTCTTTATCACACTTTGTTCACCTCATTTCTTTCATATAATACTCTCTCATTTCCTATCTCAAAGGACATAGGAATTGCTACATTTCTCCTGAGTCACATCTTACCTTGCCAATGATTTAACAAACAGTATATAATAACACACGCCAACAAGACAAAATACCAAAAGTACAGGAATAGTATTATAAATACAGCAGAATGATGCGTGTGTTTTGTAAAACAGTAATTCCTCTCACATCTACATAAACACAACTGATAACTATTCACACTTTAACACAGACTTCTGTAATTCTGTTGAAACATCTGTTCTAGTTACACAGTTCTTAAAGTAGAAATCTTTAGAAGATGTAGATGTTACTCTTTTTTCTTTTTAATAGACTACAATAATCAAGAGAAGATAGTCCACAAAATCTTTGTCAAAGAGTGATTTTCATTTGGCAAGTCCTTTCATTTGGCTCAGGCTTTCTAAATTAAATTATTTAAAAGTTCAGATTTCATAATATCTTCATTGAAAATGATAAAAAGCTAAAAAATAAATTACCTAACATTTCTATTAATATTAAAGTACCAAAATGTAGCAGTTGTAATAGATACAATATTTTAAAAGAAATAAGGATGTCAAGAATTCCGAAAGGAGAAAAAGATATTACACTAAATCATACATCAGGAATGTGCAATATTCTATATCTGTTTTTTAGTCCTCAAAATGTAATATTCTGATATTATAACATGGTTTTTGAAGATGGCTTTAAGATGAAATGATTCTTTAAATTTAAATGGTACGAATATTGTATTTTGTGGAGCTTGATTTTTTTTTTTTTTTTTTTGAGAGTCTGGCTGTCTCCCCCAGGCTGGAGTGCAGTGGCGTGATCTCAGCTCACTGCAAGCTCCGCCTCCCAGGTTCACGCCATTCTCCTGCCTCAGCCTCCCGAGTAGCTAGGACTACAGGCGCCCACCACCATGCCCGGCTAATTTTTTTGGTAGTTTTGATAGAGACAGGGTTTCACAGTGTTAACCGGGATGGTCTCGATCTCCTGACCTCGTGATCAGCCTGCCTCCGCCTCCCAAAGTGCTGGGATTACAGGTGTGAGCCACGGTGCCCGGCCAGAGCTTGATCTGTTAACAAACATGCCACTCAACTCCCCACGATGAGTTCTAAATTGAATAAAATATACACTGTCATCCACATCTAACAGCTAGTGTGACAGTCATGTCTATTCTTCTAATGGAGTCAAAAGATAAACAAGAGATCACTGACGACTGAAGTTGAAAGACCAGCATTTCTCCATCTGCCTGTGCACATGGGAATAACTTGCTCCTTTTCTCTTCCCATTAGCTGAAAAGAATGTGTGAAAATCAAGCAATATTAGAACTGAACAGTCCTGATAGTCCTGATAACAGTGATCTCTTACAGATGTGTTTCAATAAAAAGTCACTGGTGGTAAAATATGCTCTGAAAAACAACTTCTACCTAGGAGCACATACCTTGGGCAAATCCGCACATGACACTGGTTATTGACTTATAGGAAACAAAATTTTAAAAAATACAATTTGAACCAAAAAAAAAAAAAACCCAATAGTCAAGTGTTTTAGTTTATTCAGACTACTATAGCAAAATACCTTAGACTGGGTGGCTTATAAACAACAGAAATTTATTTGTCACAGTTCTGGAGGCTGGATGTCCAACACCAAGTCGCCTGAAGATTTGGTGCCTGGTGAGAGCTTTCTGGTTCACAGATAGCATCTTTTTGCTGCCTCTTCGCATGACAGAGGGGCCAGCTAGCTCTCTGTAGTCTGGGGGAATAATCTCAATTAGAAGACCTCTATCCTCACGACTATCACCTCCCAAAAGGCTCTCCTAATACCATCACCTTGGAGCTTAGAATTGCAACCCATAAATTTTCAGGGACACAAACATTCAGACCATAGCATTCAGGCACTGCATCACACACATATCCGCAGGACTCTGTTTTGCAGCATTGCCCTCATATGAAGTAGCTATGTGGTCTGATGGTGCAGTGAATATGTTAGTATAACTAAATGAAACACTGAAAAATAATCAAACTTTAAAATTAGCTTGGTCAGAAAAACAACTTTAAGTATGACTGTAAGCCTTTAGATAGCCTCTGATCTATCTCTACCTTCAAACCATCAAGGATGTGTTAGAAACTCCTGTTATAAATGATTCTCCTGCATTAGGAATAAAATATTCTGTAGACAACTCAAAGATCAAAACTTCAAAGCACTGCTCTCATGGTGAATTTATCACAGACATAATGTGCTCAGAAGTGCATAAATATATTTCTCTCAGAATTTTCCTAGCAATAAATATCCTATTAAAATGCTTTTATGAACCATGCTAAAATGTTCATTTTCATTCAATAGGTAGAATTTGCCTTTTGCACTCTAGGTTCCTGAGAACTGTTGAAGTTAGTATTAAAAGTTAAATTTATTATTATATTTATAATCATCATTTTAGAAATTTGCAAAAATATCAAAAGCAATCATGGCATTCTATTTCAATATCTTCCTTGTAATTTAAAGAATAGATACACCAAGGGATATTGAATAAATTTTAGTACAGCCTTGCAAGTTGTTATATTAAGCCATCTCATAGACTGTGTTGTAAAACAGTGTAGATACCACACATAAATTCCATCAAATTATCCATAGACTCTATGATGGTTAATTATGTGTCAACTTGACTGGGCTATGGATGCCAAGAGAGTTGGTAAAACATTGTTTCTGGTTGTGTCCATGAGAGTGATTCTGGGGAGATCAGCATTCAGATCCACAGACTGAGTACAGAATGCCCTCATCCTTTCATTTTCTTTTGTCTTTTTCTATATTTTCCAATGCTTTTAAAATAAATGTGAATTCCTTCTGTAATTAGAAAAGCAAACATCTTACCAAAAGAACTTTCAAAAATTAAATATAAGTGCTTTACAATATTAATGTAAATGATCCAAATTTTAAAATCTCCTCTAATAAAATATAAATGAAAACTATTATCTTGAAAAGCACTTTTTAAGAGGGAATATAATTTATCAAAGATAAAAGCATAAATAAATGAACAGAGTAAATTACAGAAAGTTGTTCTTAGACCTTGGACATATATGGTACAGATGTGTTTCTCAAACTTATTAAACCCAGGTAAAAGCGTCATTTACCCACATTTGTATCAGATGCCTATGAAATGCTGCAATGTAGACATTTCTCATACATAATTCAAAGAATTTTATGTAAAATTATAGAAACTTCATAAAGTACATATTTTTGAGTTGTATGTTTTTATATTGAAAGAGCGTTTTTTCTTCTACTGAAAAATAAGTCCAGAAAAGAAAATCTTAACCATCAATATTGGAAGTCTTTAAAAATGTGATCAATGTTATAATACATTAACTCATACATTATGTGAAAATACAAACCTTTTATTTTCATGTGTAAACACCTTATATTGAGTAGAAAAATAAAATTAGAGAGCTCAGTGACAACAAAAAATCATGGACAATCGAGACCATCCTGGCTAACACGGTGAAACCCCGTCTCTACTAAAAATACAAAAACCTTAGCTGGGCGTGGTGGCAGGTGCCTATAGTCCCAGCTACTCAGGAGGCTGAGGCAGGAGAATCCAGCCTGGGTGACAGAGCGAGACTCCGTCTCAAAAAAAAAAAAAAAAAAAAATTCATGGACAATATAAGACCATTTTCCTTGTAAAGGACTGTGACGACAATGCTAAGTTTTGTGCCACAAACATAACACAAAAGTAAGTATTACTATTCTAACATTGGCAACCACAACTAAGAAAATTGCTGAATATTTAACACATCTTTACAACATGGCCTATTTGAAGTTTTTATTCCATAGTACTTTAAGAACATCTCGAGTTCACTGCTGAGTCACTACTGAGTGCACTGACATGTCATTAGCCACAAACCACTTCACGTAGTAACTTAAGTAAAAATATGTTGGCAATCGTAATAAAGGAGCAAAAAAGCAGATTTGAAGATAAAATCCAGCCATTCTTTAAAATTACTTCATTTTTTTGAAGTTAAAGATAGTGTCACTACATTTGAACAAAACACCAATCATAAATACTACTAAAATAATTACATTTTTTAGGATATATACCATTGAAAATTTCTTTTTTGCAATTTAAAGAGAAAAATCACAGACTAGCAAGACTTCTATTTGTTCTAATAATTACGTTAAAATTAAGATAAAATGGTGTGTTTTCTTACTCAAAATATACTGGTAGTAAGGTGAAAGGATCTAAGATTATATTGAGAATTATCTCATAAAAATGAAGACATATGTTTTATTTATACCTTAAAGTCAAGAAACCATTTTTAAATCTATTTCTTTTACTTTAAGCCTACATCATTTTTATTACACACACACACATAGTGGCCAAAACCTGTAACTAGCAGTTTTATTCATGCTCAAAAATGTTGTTCAGTATGTCAATATACTGACATATCAGAGAGTTAAGTAAGTCAGTAGTCTGTACATTAATTTATTCCTTACCATTAGCTGGGCTCAGCTTGTAAACACACATTTCCTCTCCCTAAGCAACCTCTTAGATATTCTCTGCTTGCTCTGCATGCTACAGCTTGTTCTGCATGCTACAGCAGAGTGCTGTGACAGCAACAGTTCTACTAGAACTCAATGACTGCTTTACCAGAAATCACTGTTGATCTCTTCACTGATTTGTTATATAAATGCAGGTGCTGTGAGAAGGTGATATGAAATCTATTGTAATACAAACACACACACATTGTCAACTGTCTGAGATCTGCCAAATCCTCAAAGTATAGCCTCTTTTTTTGTATATGTTTTGTAGTGACCATTTATTTAGGTAGCAGAATTTGAAAGGTACTGACTCCTACTACCTTTGTGCAAGTTAATGTAGGTCTTGATTCTTTTCCAGCTAATTATCATTTTATAAGTTCATTCTGATGGCCCAGAAAGAATTTATTTTTAGAAATGCACCTTAAGAGCACCTCCAGGTGCACCTCAGTAGCAGACTTAAACACATCGTATACTTTCTGCATTTTCTTAGAATTTAAAAAGCAAATACATTTTAATTAATACCTATATCAAAATCCACTTTACTTCCTTGAGTGCATATGAATTGATGTTATTACTGAGATCATATCTCTTGTAGAATCCTCTTGATAGTTTTAATTATAGAATGAGTCAATAAAGCCATTCCCAAAAAGAAAGACCTCATAAAGAGACAGACTCCTTTTAACGAATACAAAAAAACATATAATCCTCCAAAGAAACAGGGTTATGTTTTATTGTTACTAAATTTTCAGTATTGTTTTTTTGAGTAGAAATATTGGTGCAGTGTCTCATCTATCCTCTCTCTTACGTCAACCTTATTAACATATTTATTTATGATATACAAAAACTTAATGGTGTTTTACATAATCATTTTCATCTATAAGTTAAGGCCATATATGGGTGGATCACAAAGTCAGGAGTTCGAGAGCAGCCTGACCAACATGGCTTTTTAGTAGAGACCAACCCTGTCTCTACAAAAAAAAAAAAAAAAAAAACTACAAAAATTAGCCGGGCACAGTGGAATCCCAGCTACTCAGGAGAGTGAGGCAAGAGAATCGCTTGAACCCTGGTGGCAGAGGTTTCAGTGAGCTGAGATCATACCACTGCACTCCAGTCTGGGCAACAGAGTGAGACTCCATCTCAAAAAGAAAACAAAAGAAAAAAAAAGTTATGGCCAATAATCTTTCAAAACAAAATGGAAATCTCCAGTCTCATAAAAGTTTAAATGGCATAAGCTTTCTTAATGTCAATGAGCAGTGGGTTAATGAAATGTCTCTTAGGATTTCTGCCAGTGACGAATGACTATAACATTTGCACTTCCAGAGTTATCCCAGGAATTTTAATAGTCCGGTCTTTATAGCTGCTTCTTGAAATTAAGTATAACGTTTGTATGAATCTGTGCCCCTCACTAACAAATAGATATAAACATATGTAATAGCTTGTAGGCGACTATTTATATAAGGGAAACCTAGTACAGATATTTTCATAGAATTTTTCTGAAAAAGCATATAAATTACAGATAGTGACTTCTATAATATTTTCCTCCAGTAACAATGAGACTAGATCTTTCTTGGTCTCCTGAAACATAAAATTATGTATAATTTTTATTGGAAAACCCATATTTAAAAATATATTTTAAATTAACATTTTATTTGAGGACAGTTTTAAACTTGAAAAGAAATTGTGACGATACCACAGAGCATTCCTATATACCTCATACCAGTGTCCTCAATTCCCAATTCTTACATTAGTATGGTATAATTATTATAATTCACGAACTGCTACAGATACATTATCATGAACTGAAGTGTTCACTACATGCAAATCCCTCTAGGTTTACATCTTATCTTATATCTTTCCCAGGACCTCATCAGGATACTACATTATATCTCTTGGTCCTGTCTCCTTGGGTTCCTTTAGGCTATGACAGTTTCTCAGATTGACTTTGCTTTTTATGACATTGACAGTTTTGAGGAGCCCTAGTGATGAATTTCAAAGACTGACCCTCAGTTGGGGTATTCATAACGTTTTCTTACGGTCGAACTGTGCCTGTGTGATTTTGGGAGAGTCCCACAGAGGTGGAATGCCATTCCCGTGACATCACATAAAGGGTATGTAATATCAGTATGACTCGTCACTCTTGAGGTTTCTGTCACCACCTGACTGACGTAGTCTTTATCAAGCCTCTCTGAAAAGTCACTTGTTTTTCTCCCTTTCCGTATTGTAAACTCTGGAAAGAAGTAACTTGGAGCAGCCCATATTTCAGGATTGAGGGTTTGTGCTACAATTCTCTGAGGATGTAGAAGCTACATAATTATTTGGAAATCTTCAGCACAGTACATTTGTGTATTCTACTGCATTTATTTATATTAATGGATTAATATTTATTTCATATTTAAGTAATAATTCAATACTACTATTTTATCATGTTGCTTAAATCTTTCCAGTGTGAGCCACTGGTCTTTCAATTGGCTCTGAATTTCTTTGATGTACTCCTTAAAAAAAAAATTTACCTCTCAAGTTTTAAGCACTACAAGCTGATGCAGGCTTGTCTTGTAAATTTCATGCAAGACCTAGATTCAGTCGTTTCTCCAAAAATTCCTGTTTTTCTTTGTTTTTTAATTGGAGAATTATATGGGGAACCAAGATTTTGGAGGTCAGTGTGTTCATCGCTATGAAAGTGTCATGGATTTGGGCTCCTTCAGCTGACACGGGAGGGAAATATGTGTGTGTTTGTGTATTAACAACACACATATGAGTTCATACTGATATTGTCAACTCTATTCCATCACCACAGGAGTCACTGTAGCCTCCTCCCCTTGCTTATTTGCAAATTCCTGCTGCATCAATGAGAAAGCCGGCTCCTAACATCCATTTATATAATTGTCCACTTCCAGTGTACATGTATCAGAACTTTTTTTTTTTTTTTTTTGAGACAGAGTCTCGCTCTGTCACCCAGGCTGGAGTGCAGTGGTACAATCTCGGCCCACTGCAACCTCTGCTTCCCGGGTTCAAACGATTACCCAGCCTCAGCTTCCCGAGTAGCCGGAATTATAGGCGCACGCTACAGTGCCTGGTTTTTTTTTTTTTTTTTTTTTTTTTTTTTTGTAGTTTTAGTAGAGATGGTGTTTCACCACGCTGGTCAGGCTGGTCTAGAACTCCTGACCTCAAGTGATCAGCCCACCTTGGCCTCCCAAAATGCTGGGATTATAGGCATGAGTCACTGTGCCCTGCCCAGAATTGTTAACTCATACCTCCACAAGAAGTAACTTTGCAGATTGAAGTAGAGTGCTATGCAAAAATGTTTGGCTTTAGGCTTACAGAGTCCACTCATTATCGGCACCTTTCTTTTTTCCATCCTCTTAAGCCAAAGTGTTTCATAGGTTTGCGATACATTTAGATTCTCTTGTCAAATTCTGTATTCCATCTTTGGATCCCAGGACATCCTAAATGATTGTTTTTGTTTACATACATTAAGGTTCACATTTTGTACTGTAAGTTTCTTTTTTGTTCACAAAGGCAGGGTGTCGTGTATCTGCTATCACAATATCAAACAGAATAGTTTTACTGCCCTAAAAAATCCCCTAAGCTTCATTTACCTATTCGTCCTTCCTCTTTGATCTCCAAATCCCTGGCAACCACTGACATTTTTTTTTACTATCTCTATAGCTTTTGCCTTTTCCAGAAGCCTTTTAAAACTGGCTTCTTTCACTTGGATGGCATATGCATTTAAGATTTATCCATGTCTGCTCAGGGCTTGTTAGCCAGTCCTGTTTTATTGCTGACTCCTGTTCCACTGCATGGATGATCCACAGTTTGTGTATCCACTTGTTTACAGAAGGACATCTTGGCTGCTTCCAAGTTTTGGCAATTATGAATAAAGCTGCTATAAATATTTGAGTATAGGCTTTTAAATGGACATAAGTTTTCCACTCATTTGTGTAAAAACCCGGGAACTTGATTGCGGGATTGTATTGTAAGACTATATTTAACTTTGTCAAGCGCTGCCAAGTGTCTCCGAAGTGGCTGTGCCATTTTGTTTCCACCAGCAGTGAACAAGAGCTCCTGTTGCTCCACATCGTTGCCTCTGAATGTCTTACTAGGTTTTGTTTGGCTTTGGTTTGCCTTTTAGTCACTGGAATGGGTATATGGTGATACTGGGTCTTGTTTTAATTTACAACTGTCTAATAACAAACGCTACTGAGCCTCTTTTTGTACGCTTATTTGCCATCGTCTGTCTTCTTTGGTGAGGCGTCTGTTAAGATCTTCTGCCCATTCTTAACTGGGTTGTTTGTTTTCTTATTGTTGAAGCTTATGAGTCCTTTGTATATTTTAGCTATAAGTTCTTTCTGAGATAAATTCATAGGAACAGAGAATAAAGTGGTGGTTATTAGAGGCTGAGAGTTGGGGGAATTCAGATGTTGGTCAAAGGACAAAAACCTTTAGCCAGATAGGAGGAATAAATTCAAGAGACTGATTACATATCGTAGTGACTATACATTGTTAATAACAATAGATTGTATAGTTAAGAAATGCTAATATTTTAAGTGTTCTCGCTGCAAAAAATAATAAGTATGTGAGGTAATGCATATGTTAATTAGCTTGATTTAGCCATTCCATAATGTATACATATATCAAAACGTCATGTTGTACACTATAAATATATACAATTTTATATGTCAAAAAAACCCTGCCAAACCAAAAACAATTATTATCAGATACTTGTTTTATATATCATAGTCCAACTTATCAATTTTTCCTTCATGGGTTACAATTTTGATATTAACATATATATAAAAACTCATCACCAAATCACAGGTCATCTAGATTTTGCATGTGATTTTTCTGGAAGTTTTAAAGTTTTATATTTTACATTTAAGTCCATTACCCATTTTGAGTTAATTTTGGGAAAGGTTTAAGATGTGTTTCCAGGTTCATTCTTTTGCATAGAGACTAATTGTTGCAGGACTGCTTATTTAAAAATCTACTTTTTCTCTTTTGCATTGCTGTTCTTCGTCAATGATCACTGGACTGTATTTATATTGGTCTACTTGCGGGCCTTCTCCCTTGTTTCATTGATCTCTATGAAAACCTTCTATTCTTTCAGGAAAACCTGTGCTGATTATTGTAGTTTTATAATAAGCATTTTTCACGTAGCTTGTGGTTTCATTGATTTAATGTCTTTATATTTTCCTATTTTTAATTTATTTCTGCTCCAAGTATTGTCATTTCTTCTGTTTGATTTGGGCTTTAATTGCTCTTCTTTCTCTAGTTTCCAAAGGGGAAAGCTTAGATTATTGCTTTTACATCTGTCTTCTTCTCTGACACATGTATTTAATGCTATACATTTCTCTCTAAGCTTTGATTTTGCTGCATCCCACACATTTTGATACGTTGTACTTCTGTTTTTATTTAGCTGAAAATATATTTTAAATAATCCTGAGACTTCTTTGGGCTACACGTACTTTTTAAGTGTGTTGTTTCATCTCCAAATATTTGACAAATTTCCAGAAACTTTTCTATTACTGATTTCTAGTTAACTTCATTGTGGTCTGAGAACATATTTTACATATTTGTTCTACTTTAAAAATTTTAAGGTATGTTTTATTGCTCAGGAGACAGTCTATCTTGACATGAATTATTCATGTGAGATTGAGAAGAATGTGTGTCTTGCTGCAGTTGACTGGAATATTCTGTAAATGTTAATTCAATAGAGTTGACTTCTGCTGCTGTTCATGAAAGTGGACATTTATTCACTTTTGCCTGTTTGATCCATCAATTCCTGAAAAAAGGGCAGTGAAGTCTACAATTATAATAGTGGGTTTGACTATTTCTCCCAAACTTAATATAGCTTCTCTGTCTTTTGATTAATATTGGCATCACAGATCTTTTTTCATTTCCATTTATCCTGTCTGCATCTTTACATTCAATGTGGTTTTCAAGTAGACAACCTAGAGTTGGGTCATATATATTTATCAGTACCAGTGATCTGTGTCTTTTAATTGGTGTGTTTAGACTACTCAATTTAGAGCAATTATTGACATAGTTGTGTTAATCTCTGTGTTTGTAACTATTTTCCATGCATTACATTGGCTCTTTGTTTCTATTTTCTCTTCTTCTTCTGCCACCACTGATTTAATCGAGCATATTATATGATTCCATTTCATATCCTGTCTTAGCATGACACTTATACTTCTGAAAAATTTTTACTAGTTGTTCTAAAGTTTCCAATATATATTTTTAACTAATCCAAGTCTACCTTCAAATGACACGATATAAATTCACATGTAGTGCAGGTATCTTATAACAACAGCATTCCCACACCCTCCTCCGTACCCCCTATGACATTACAGTCATTAGTTTTACTTGCCCTTATGCTATAATAACCCAATATATTGTTATCATTACTTTAAATAGTCATTTTTAGATGAATTTAGAATAAGAAAAGCAAAAGTTGTGTGGACTTAATTTTTGTCTCTATTTCTTTCTCAATGTTCTCTATTCTTCATGTAGTAAAAGATTCTGACCTACACAATTTTCCTGTTTATGTTTTTAATAACTTATGTTAACATTTCTTGCAAGGCAAGAGGTCTGCTGGCAATGTATTGGCTCAACTTTTGTCTGAGAAAACTTTATTCTTTTTCACATGTGAAGGATAATTTTACTGGAAATAAAATTCTATGTTGGCAGTGTTTCTTTTTAGCGTTTTAAGTATTTCACTCCACTCTTCTTGCTTTCATGATTTCTAGAGAGGAGATTATTGTGATTCTTATCTTTTTTCTTCTATAAATAAGGTATGTTTTCCTGCCTAGTTTTTTTCAAGATGTTCTCTTTTTGTTTGGTATTCAGCATTTCAAATATGCTATACTTAAGTATAGTTGTTTTTTCGGTTTTTCATTGTTTGTTTTTTATGTTTATCTTGCTTGCTGTTCTCTGAGCATCCTGGATCTGTGTGGTTTGGTATCTGTCATGAATTTCAGAAAGCTTTTGGCCATTATTAAACCAAATATGTCTTTGGCCTTTCTCTTTTTGTTTTTAAATTTTGTTTTTTTAGTTGATACAAAATAGATGTACACATTTGGGGAGTATATGTGATAATTTTATAAATTTATATAATTTTTAAGGATCGTCTCAGTATATTGGGATATCCATCATCTTAAATATTATCTTTTCTTTATGTTAGAAACATTCTACTTTTTCTCTTCTAGCTATATATACATGATAGATTATTATAAATTACAGTCACCCTACTAATCTATCAAATACTGCATCTTACTTCTTCTATCAAAGTGTATACTTATTGTCTCTTCTAGTACTCCCATTACACATGTCAAACCTTTTCAAATTACTGCACAGTCTGTTGTTTCCTGTCACTGTGTTCTTTTTGATTTCAGTTTAGAAAGTCCCATTGGCTGTCAGAGGTGGCTCGCTGTTCCTCGCCTAGGTCCAGTCTCCTAAGGAGCCCATCAAAGCCATTCTTCATTTTTGTTGCAGTGCTTTTGATTTATAGAGTTTCCTTTGGTTTCTTTAGTCGAGTTTCCATCTCTTTGCTTACATTGTTCATCTGTTTTGTAAGTTGTCTACTTTTTCTCATTAGAATCCTCTGTATATTAATAATAGTTATTTTAAATCTCCTGTCTGATAATTTTAATATCTGTGTTATATCTGTGACTGGTTCTGATGCTTTTTTAATATCTTCAAACTGTGTTTTCCTTGCATTTTGACATGTCTTTTAATTTTTCATTGAAAGTCAGATATTAGGTATTACTAACTGAGGTCATTAGGTCTAGGAAGTGAGAGTCTATTTTGATCTGGCTAGTAGCTGGGCTGTATTTAATGTCTGCTGTAACTCTAGGAGTCAGAGGCTTCCAATATTTCTTTGTTTTTGTCTCTCTACTTTGTGCTTCCAGGTACTTCTCTGCAAAACATCTGTTTTATGGATAAAAGGATTTTATCGGCCTGGCACGGTGGCTCAAGCCTGTAATCCCAGCACTTTGGGAGGCCGAGACGGGTGGATCACGAGGTCAGGAGATCGAGACCATCCTGGCTAACACGGTGAAACCCCGTCTCTACTAAAAATACAAAAAAAAACTAGCCGGGCGAGGTGGCGGGCACCTGTAGTCCCAGCTGCTCGGGAGGCTGAGGCAGGAGAATGGCGTGAACCTGGGAGGCGGAGCTTGCAGTGAGCTGAGATCTGGCCACTGCACTCCAGCCCGGGCGACAGAGCGAGACTCCGTCTCAAAAAAAAAAAAAAAAAAAAAAAAAAAAAAAAGGATTTTTATCCATTAAAAGGACCTCTCTCAGATCTTCCTTGTGGGAACCTGGTGAGTTCCTTGTGAGAAACTCTATCGTTTTACCTGGAGGTAAAACCCATGAAAATGTGGCGCGCCCTAAGACTGTGGCCCCCAGGGTTTCCTCACTCCATACTAGTCTGCACTCAGCCTCCGGCAAGTCAAGACATGCCCATTTAAATATGCCTACCAGTATAGGGCTCCTGTGCTTCCACTCCAGACCATCTGCATCCCCTCAGATTTTAGAGCTGACAGACTTTTTCTTACAAACTTAGTACTCTGATAGGTCCAACAAACGTCACCGATTTTCAATCAGTTCAGATTTGTTCTTGTTGTTAAGACAGGAGTAACAATTAGAAGCTGATTTGAAATTAGAAAACTTACAGATTTAGTTTTTCCAGTGACACTTTATTGCTTATCTTCTAAAATCTAATATTATGGTTCTAATCACTGTTAATATTAAGTAAGCATTTTCATGATAGATAGAATAATTTTCCACCATAGATTCTAGTGATGGTAAGGTTTAAGTAGCAGCAGATTTATAAAATCAAAAACTAAAAACCAAAAGGCTCTTTGTCTTCAAAGGCCACTAACAGCATAGGAGGCTGAATAGCCTCTTTCAAATTTTTACTATTCATGCCAAAATATATGAATGTGGGTAAAAAATGGGATGTTTGCCCAGTTTCCTTCTATGGTCAACTTGCCTTCAGATCAAGTGAGATACATGAAGTAGGATAATCAATGAAATGAAAATGCATTCACTGATTTCACCACAAAAGTATCAAAAGTGTCCATGGCCAAGGTCATTTGAAATGTTCCAGTGGGCTTAAGTCAGATTGTCTGGATTGAGAACTGTCTGGGAGCTGCTAACTGAGGTCAGCAGAACCATACTCTTCTTCAGAGAAGCTTCAGTGTAAACGTGAGAGGAACAATAAAGCACAACTAAAGAAACAAGTTTGATTTTTTTTTCTTTTTTTAACTTAATGAAAGATACTGGGACATAAATATGAACTTAAAGGAAAAGGCTAATAGAATGACTGAAAACAAGGGAGGAACAAGGAGAAATCCTTGGAGAGGTGACTATGAGTAGAATTTAGCAAGTATGTGAAAAGACTTAGCTTAAAAGGAGAATGAACACCTCTTTAAGGATGGAAAAAAGGCAACAAATAAATAGGAAAAAAAATCAATCGTTTGTTAGTAGGAAGTTGAAGGCATTCAAGCCTGAAGACTTCAATTTTCTCAGTGCAGTCAAAGGCAAGATCAATTGATGAGAAAGGGATTAAATATTGTATGTGTGGTCATTTACATGAAAAGTTGATATTCAGGTGCTTGGCCAGGATTTTCTACCACAGTTCACATAGGAAAGTTAGACTTACCTTGAACCATTTAAATGTATACTTATTTTCTACGAGGGGGTATCACCTGACAAGAGCAAGGGCAGCTTGTGCATTGATATGTAAGAAATTGAAGTGATGAAAAGGGCAATTTATAACCAAACTGTAAACAATTTTATGTAGTAGTATTTAACCTAGGAATTGTCTAAACAACTAATTAGTCAAACTTTGGAATGACTGGATTTTGATCTATCAATGTAAGCCACCTCATATAAAGTAAGCCACATTTCTGTGAAATGTTTACTGTTTCAGCTATGACAGAATGCTTTGGTTCCAGCAGTTGCCTGCAGCACCCATTAAAATGATCTAGTTTCACCTTGTCCATTACTTACAGAACAGGGCACACGCCACCCTACAGGCAAAGACGTTACTAATCAATCAGATGTTCAAACACAAAAGGCCGAGGAGTAAGAAAATGTTCCCTACAATTTCCAGTAATCAATCCATTGTTACTGAAGTAAAAGAGTGATAACGTCACTGCCGAGCCTCACTCAGCAAATGACTATACATTGGCTAATATTTCCTCCTACAACTTCTGATTTCAAGTAGTGAAAAAATCTTTAAAGAGCTCCTCCTCGTATGTAATAGTAAGAATCAGCAATCTGATATTCCCTATCACCCTTTGCAAAATCAAAACTACTTAAAATAATATTTTGTCCTTTAGTTCTTTAGTGTCAATTTCTTGAAAGTATGTATGATGGATACTCTTTATAGTAAAATTTAGTGAATGATTCCAGGACACACGAAGTATCAAATGACTTCCACCCCAAATTTTTCAATAAGAACAAGATAAAAGCCTGAGAAGATGAGTCAGTAACACTGGTGACCATTTTCCTAAATACAAGCATCATAAGGTGGTTTACGCAATTTAAAGAAATTAATACTGCTTTAAAGTAATTAATACCAACATAAAAGTATTTTGTTTCTTATGGTTTGAAATGCACCTATTAAAATGTGCATATTTGTCACAGCTTTAGAATTGCTAACTGTACAGAATAGCTTAGCAACTGTGGCCACTTTATAAAATTAAATGTGAAAATTTAGATCTGGCATGCTGAAGACAAAATGGAAACCTTTTATCTAAAATCGTATCAGAAAAGAAGTGAGAATTGAGCAATGCTATTCAGAGACCATTCCCTATAAAAACCACATGATCCAAAATAGCAAAGAAAAGTCCATTGTTCCTCTCTCAGCGAGCAAGTGACTGAGCAGATCTGAGATTTTACAAGCATTTAACTCAGGGCATAGCTGCATTGTTTCAACATCTTAGAAATTAATACATATAAATATGCACATGTTGAAATAAACATGAAGTCAAGATTTTTAAGAGAATAAATCACTTTCAGCTTTGTGAATTTAATCTTGAGTAACAAAAAGGCTTCTCAATCTGAGAATAAGTAAAATACCTTGCAATTTTTTTTTTAAACTAGAAAAACACATTTGAGTTATAGAACATTGGTGCTTGGATGTGGTGCAAGTTAGAGAATAATTTAAAAATTAAATTATATAAACTGTAAAATAAAAATTATATGTTTGAGATGCTCAAATAATAAAAATGCAAATGAAAAAATTCTTAGTGGGCAAATTGTATATAATTATAATACATAATCATATAACTAAGTACATATAAAAATTATCATGCATTAAAATATTGTTTTGGGGGCGCCAGAACATTTGTATTTGGGATTTCACACCACCACCCACCTCTCTGATATTAGATTTTATACAACAATAAGGATTAGGGCTGGGCGTGGTGGCAGACATCTGTAATCCCAGCACTTTGGGAGGCTGAGTTGGCTGGGTCACGTGAGGTCAGGAATTCAAGACCAGCCTGGCCAACATGGTAAAAACCCATCTCTACTAAAAATACAAAAAATTAGCTGGGCGTGGTGGCATGCGCCTGTAGTCCCAGCTCTTCAGGCAGCTGAGACACAAAAATTGCTTGTACCCAGGGGACGGAGGTTGCAGTAAGCCAAGATCATGCCACTGCATTCCACCTTAGCAACAAAGTAAGATTTTGTCTCAAAAACAAACAGATAAGGAAACAGTAAGGATTATAAGTGTATTGCTTATGGCACAGAAGCACTCTTCATACGCAATGAGATAATATAGCTAGGAATCTGCAAAACCCTATTCAACAGTATGATGTAAATTATGAGGCCCTCTTTTGCTCAAATTGTGAAAATGTAGAAACCCATCACTTTTTAGCTCACTCCCATTCCTAAAGTATATTGGGCTTCAATGACTTCTATTTCATACTTAAAACTCAGAAAAGTGTCAATAGTTTTGTTTAATAATAAGTACAGTTGATTCTCATTCTTCATGCATTCCATATTTGCAGATATACTTACTTGGTAATATTTATTTGTAACCTCAAAATAATTTCTCATGGCACTTTTGTGATAATTCATAAACCTGAGCAGAATGATGAAAAATTTTAGTCAGCCAAGGTTCACATTCACAGCTGAGATCAAATAATACACCTTTTTTGAAGTTAAAAAACTGCCTGTTGTTTCAGCTCTCATAGAATGAACAAGTATCCTTTCTGTGGTCTTTGTAGTGCCATTTTTTCCCACATTTTTGAGCTTTTAAAGGTGGCCCGCAAGTGTACTGCTGAGGGGCTATCCAGTGTTCCTAACTGAGAAGGCTTTGATCTGCTTTCATGAAGAAACTACACATGTTAGTCTTCATTTGGAGTGAGTTACAGCACTCACTTAATTAGTTCAATGTTAAAGAAGCAATATTATATATTAAATAAGGTGCCTGCAAACAGACACAAAAAATTTGGTGATATGCTGCTCTGTTTATGAGAATATTGTGACCAGGGATTTGAAGGAACCTAACGTTTTATTTCCTCTAGGAGCGAAGCTCAGTAGTTGCTAACTCTGTGTTCATAATGACTCTATAACTACCTTAAATAAGGAGAATCTACTCTGTGATTTGTGTTTGTTTGTTTGTTTGTTTGTTTGTTTTGTGAGATGGAGTCTCGCTCTGTAGCCCAGGCTAGAGTACAGTGGTGCTGTCTTGGCTCACTGCAAGGTCTGCCTCCCAGGTTCATGCCATTCTCCTGCCTCAGCCTCCCGAGTAGCTGGGACTACAAGTGCCTGCCACCATGCCCAGCTAATTTTTTGTATTTTTAGTAGAGATGGAATTTCACCATGTTGCCAGGATGGTAGATGGTCTCGATCTCCTGACCTCGTGATCTGCCCACCTCGGCCTCCCAAAGTGCTAGGATTACAAGCGTGAGTCACCATGCCTGGCCTTCTACTCTGTAATATTTCTTAATATTCTTCCCTAATTTTAAATAATCAAGTTAAAAAGCTGCGTTTTAAGAATAAATGTATGATGATATTACAGTGAAAATCATATTATTAGCCCACTTAGGGACTCTTAGCTCTGAATGAATTACAAGCAATATAGCACCAGAACAGAGTTGGTCAAGGGTCCAAGTTCTGACGCTGGCCTTTATGGGATCAAATCTTGCCTCTATGACTAATACTATCTGGCCTTCAGCATGTAGATTTGCCTCGTTTCTGAATCAGTAGCCTCAGCTACATAAAGCAGAAAACGCTGACACCTTCGTAATAGAATTCTGTGATAATCAAGGAAGTTACTAATTGTAAAGCATGTGAAAAATGCCTGCTGCATAGGGAGGGCTACATAAAAGTTAATTGTTAGTATCTGCTAGAGTTTTCATTCACAGTAGCTAAGCCTCCTCCAAAACAAAACACATTTGTGGCTCAATTCAAGTAGCACTGTTCTAGTGCTGTTAAGTAGACGGTGCCCCCTCTCCACACACACTCACATGTCTCTCCTTAGCAACTCACAATAAATCATCTCACACATCAATAAAATTATTTTTACAAATGACTTCCTGGATAACTTGAACAATGTGGCTTGAATATATCTTTCATTCATTTTTAAACCCAATCTTCTGCCATTCACTCTGTTCTAACCTTCTCTATCTCAGCAAACAAAAATTACAATGTCAACTTTCCAGGTTTCAGGCCAAAAAAGTGGAAGTCATCTGTGACTCCTATTCTTTCTCTCCACACTAAATCCAATCACACAAAATAGGGACAACTCTGCCTTCAAAATCCTGTATATCCAGATGTCAACCACTTCTTGCCACCTCCACCACTTGTAGTCTGGACAACAGATACCTAAATGTTCCCTGTTCTTCTCAGTTAGAATTTCAACAGAGCAGCAAATGTGATCCTCTTAAACTTAAGCCATCACATCACTTCTTTCCTCACCTCCTTCTCCCCAAGGCTTCCCTAATCACCTAGGGTAAAAATAGACTCTCAAGTCCTTGCAAAGGCTTGACCTCACCCTGCCCTTCTGAGTTCATCTATCCCCTGACCCCCTGTCACTTCATTGCAGCTGTGCTGGTCTCCTTGCTGTCCCTCCAACACACAGACCCTGCCACATAGCTTTCTATGTACCATCTTCTGTGGCTGGCACACTTGCACCCACTTATCAACGTAGCTCCCGGCTCATACGTCACCTTTTTCATGAAGCCATCCTTAATACTCTGTTCCTTTCTTCCTGACCTTTCCAAAACCTCTTACTAGTTGATATACTATAAATTTTAGTCATAAATTATGTGTTTCATCTGCTTTTCCTTAATAGAATGTAAGCTCTAAAAGGCAGGGTTTTTTCTGCTTGTGCTCACTGCTGACTCCCTTGAGTACACACAGACGGCTACCACAGATTTAATACATGAATCAACGCTGCGCAGTCTCTCTGGCCCATCATCTAGCTCTGGAAAATGGAAAGAAGATGGAGCACGCAGCCTTCAACACTGGACAATAGCATTTCATCTGGCAAGTAAAATACATTTCTCTTTTGAGGTTATTGGCAGGAATATATTTTTACAGTAATTAGAATTTTCGTGACAACATATTTTATCAACATTTATTTAGAGTAAATTGCTTCTGCGGATGGACACTTAGGCTGGCTGTAACATGGTATGAATACAGCTACTCAGATTTGCTTACTCCATTAATCAAATTTCCCAGGGGTTCATTTGATTAATTGCATTGTTTGTTTTCACCATTACTGTAGAGTATAAAATATCTTCTCATTCACCGTGCGGCATCTAAAACATAACAGTCATTCAATAAATATTTAGTAAGTGAAGGAATGAATAAACAAGTTGTAATTTCCCTTAGGGCAGGCCTTATGTTCATACATAATTGGTGATCACTCATATTTATTAGTTAAGTGAATGAAGATGATGATCGGTTAGAAGTCATTGAATGACTGTTCATGCAATATTTCATTGTGAGTATCATGTGAGATACCAAGATCTAGACTCAGGAGAGATTACAGAAAGAAGGCAGATCTTCTTGCTCTTTCCCATTAGAAATAAGAAACTGCTACATTCAGAATGGAGGAAGGGAATCCTGGCTGGCAGTGAAACTGAGATCTCACAAACCTGCCTCAACTCAAGAAACTGAAGCCTGTGTCCAGACATTTGCAAGGAGGAAATGGAAGAAGGATTTTAAAATTTTAAGCACAACCACATGAATATTCATTTGTAAGAATAAGTATGGCCATTTTGCATTCAGAAAAAAGAGGTTTTTTGGCATGGCTTAATGTAATTAATAATAATTAGAGAAAAGAAATAAGGATGGGCTTTGAAAAAAATTACTGATTCTTAAAACTAGTATTTAGAAAAAAACAAATGAGAACATAGAAAAACTGCAAAAGCCATGAATCACAGTTTTCTGTCTCATTCTCTTATAATTAAAGCAGCTAGTTGAACCATCAAAGAATGTATCAAACAAGTACTATGAACTTAGTTCCTCCTTAAATAACCCAACTGAGTACTCTATGAGTTGTCAGCATTCTAAAGGTTTCTAAACGTGATCATGTTACAGTATTACTTGAAAGGTGACTTGGTTCCTTTCTGTACTATATTTTATAGCTTTTCACAATTCTGGGGAAACCCTGCGGCCTTTATGGTGAACTGACAGTTTAGTGCCTCTTAGGCTCCGTATCTACAAAACCCAAATCTTGTTTTATAAATGAGTCAGGCAGCTTTTCATGCCTTTTTATGTAGAGTACTAGCCCTCTAAAAGTTTATATTTCAAGCTAAATAATCTTTATTTCCTTTGTCTTTCCTTATTAATATACCTCCATCTTCCAGAATTTGAAAGACATACATTTTTAGTGACATACGTTTCAACTGAAAAGAAGGAAGTATACATATTCTTGAAGGACAAATCAGAGAAAATGAGACAAAATTAAACCTCATACAAGATTAAGACAGTCCCTACTCACAGCCTTTAATCCCAAAATGTTTTCATTCATAATTTTAAAAAGGGGGGAAGAGGGACAGTATGGTATATTTAAAATGTTTTCCACCAAAAGCTATGCTCCCTAGTACTGTAGATGTGAACGTATTGGGGAATAAGGTCTTTGGAGATGTAATCAAGTTAAATGAGGCCATCTGCCTGAGGGTGGGCCCTAAATCCTATGACTGGTGTCTTCTGAAAGGAAAACTTGAGAGATTTGGATACAGTGACACAGAAGAAAGTCATGTGCTGATGGAGGCAGAGACTGGAGTGATGCTGCTATAATCTAAGCAACATCAGGGACTGTAGGAGTCACCAAAACTAGGAAGCACCAAGAAAAGTTTCATCACTAGGGCCTACAGCAGGAGCATGGCCCTGTCCACACCTTGACTTCAGGCTTCTAACCTCTACAACTGTGCTTGTGTTCAGCCATCAACTATGTCTTAATGGTATGGCAGGCACAGGAAACTAATATTGGTAGCATGGCTCAGTGACAAAAAATGGACTTCTGACAATGAACTTGAGTTCTTAACTATCCTTTGCTTTTGGCTTAGGGCAAGTTGTTTAATATATTTGAGCATCAGTTTGCTTTTGTGTAAAATCTTGAGCTTACATAAAAAAATGTGAATTCCAGATGCATAATAGTAAGCCATTAAGAAGTTAATTTTTTAAATAAATAAAAGCAAATCATTCTTACTCATCTATTCCAGTGTATTTTCTAAAAATGGTAAATATTTTCTTGAAATACTTTCTAGAGATTACTATTCCAAAATAAAGCATGTGTGAGGATCAATGTCTGGATGTAAGATTAACTGAAAATAACAACCAAAACAACAAACTCCAATGTTTTTTATATTTAAAGTTCTCGTTTTCATGTAAACAAACATTGTAGACACTTCTTTGCTAGATGTAACCAAGAAAAAAAAAGATTCAATATAAACCATAACTCCTTATAATGTTATGCCTCTTTGGCTAAAAATTTAAAAATGAGAATGAATTGAAAAACAAAATAATCAAACCATTTTAGTTGAAATCGACTTGTATCAAGGCATATAATCCCCAAGGAAAGGCAAGAGAAGTTGCATTTGGCATAGTATCTGCACAATTTGTTTTATAAACTATATGACCCACAACCTTAGTCTATAATTATCTTGTGTTCTAGGGGGATACATGATAACATATGCAGATTTTTTTCTCAACCAAAATATTACATATTGTAAAATACCATTAGTTAAATATATAGCCTTTTACATGCCATCAGATCTTCAAATGGTAAACTGAATCGCTTTACTTACTAATACAAGAAGCAGGACAATATCAGGGTTATCGCATGCACAGGCAATGTGCATGGGCGTCCAGAAATCTTCATCCTGGTGGTTGACGTTGAGTCCTCTGTCAATCAGAATTTCTGCAATGAAGGCATTATCATACCGAGCACACTAAAAGAAAGAATACAAGGAAATATCAAATTATTACAAACTGTGATATGGCTTATTCCAAATGTCCACAGATTAAAAAAAAAACTCAATGCCAATTTTGGGAGTTGAGAGGTGAAGCTAATCTGGGAAAAGATGTATTTCCCCAGCTAACCAATAAGGAAAAGAACATATGCAAGACTTCTGGGGAACTGGGTCAAGGAACAGCAGACAGAAAGAAGAAAATCAGGGTAGATAGTAGGAAGGTCAAAAAAAGTACTTACTTACTGGTTTTTATTTCATTTGTAAATAGTTTTTTTTTTTTTGTAGAACTTGAACCATTTACAATAATTATCTTTCTAAAAATACAGTTGATCACAGTACCCTCCTACTCTAAAACATGCATAGTTTGTCACTGCCAAAAGAATAAAGTGTAACTATTTAATTGCATCCAAGATAGACATGGCTCTTTAGAATCCCTCTTACTTAATTCCTCAACATTCCCATTTGTAACCTTCACCCTAGTCACATTTCATAGCATGTCATAGTGTAAAAGTTAACAGTTGAAATTAAAGAGTCTCCTAAAATGAATTTTAATGATTTTATAATATTGCATTTTATATATGTTCAATAATTTATTAAATCAAACCATCAAGCAGCTTAATTTACTATCTATAGTTCAAACCCAGGTAAATATTGTATGTATAAGTCAGGGCTGGCATCACGGGTGTACAATCTATGCACCTGTGCTTAAATGAGTCCTGTACTTCGATGCTCTGCCTTTACCATCTTGAATTTCTAATTTTTGAAAAGTCCCACATATTTATTTGCATTGACCTCTTCAAATCATCCAGTTCTTTTATGAGTATTTTTATTTTTCTTCTTTGTTTTTGTTTTTTTTTTTTTTGAGACAAGAGTCTTGCTTTGTCACCAGGCTGGAGTGCAGTGGCGTGATCTTGGCTCACTGCAACCTCCACCTCGCAGGTTCAAGTAATTCTCCTGCCTCAGCCTCCTGAGTAGCTGGGACTACAGGAGCATGCTACCACGCCCAGTTAATTTTTGTATTTTTAGTAGAGATGGGGTTTCACCATGTTGGCCAGGATGGTCTCAATCTCTTGACCTTGTGATCCCTCTGCCTTGGCCTCCCAAAGTGCTGGGATTACAGGTGAGAGCCACCACACCCGGCCTTATGAGTATTTTTCATATTTATATCTACAAGTTACATTAATGCCAAATGCGTATCAGTACAATTAGTTTTTAAAAACTTATTATTAAATAGGTCAGCAAAATTTCTGGGTTATGAGATACACGCTTTTTCTGTGATGTATATGCATAGAACAGATTTCCCTCCCCAAAGGAATGCCAATCAATATCCCACTGGAAGCACTGTCACACAAATTTACCCACCAATTCACTGGATAGTACCATTAAAAACAAATCATTGTAGAGTTTTTGCTTCCCTGTAACAGGGACCAGATGTACCTTCCTGCTTGAATCAACCAAAAAAAGAAAAGAAAATATATGACCTCTGAATGATGGGCAGCAAATAAGATAAGCCCTACTACCGTTCCAGCCTCCTACCTTGAGAGAGTTCCCAAGCTACAGCACAGGGAAAAAAACCCAGCCTGACCAAGGCTGGCTCTTGTAATGTCTTGAGAGACCAGGGTGGTTACATTTCACAGAGCAGAGTAGCAGAGAGGACAAAGCTGCACAGAGAAAAACTTTAAAGTTCTAAAGAATGCCTCCCTCAAGTGCTCAGCTGAATAATGATCAGCACATGCACTCTAGGAAACTGCCCAAGGTCAGGCAAAGAACTGCCTGAAAAGAAAGATAACTCAGGGCTCATAAATTATAAGAAATGGTGCCTATTCCTGCCAACCATACTGAAAACTGCATAACTGACAGGGCACTGGGTAGAGTACTAGCTGTGCTTTGCTTCAGTGGAGGGAAATATGAGTCCTAAACTAAGTGCTGCTCTGTTCCCAACTAAAAAATTTCAAATTCAGGACCTGAAGAGATGAAATTGTTTCCAAATAATTGAGTAGCCCCCAAAGAGTTCAAGATTATTTACAAAAATACTGAATACCCAACAAGGCAAAATTTACTGTGTCTAGAATCCAACCAAAAAATTGCCAAGTATACAAAAACAGCAGGAAAATAGGATCCACAATGAACAGAAAAATTGATCATGGAAACAAACCAAGAAGTGATACACCTGTTGGAATGAGCAAATTGGGTGTTAAAATCATATTTATAACTATATTCCCTATGTTCGAAAAGTGAGGGGATCTATTGAAGATGTTAAGTACCTACATGAAAGATATTAAAAAGACTCAAATTTAACTTTCAGAGATGAGACCTTTAATGGCTGAGATGGGATCAACAGCAGACTAGATATTTCAGAAGAAAAGATTAGTGAATTTCAAAGCAGTAACATAAATTAAACAAAATATGACAAGGAAAGAAAAATGATTTTTTTAAAATGGCAGAGCATCAGTGATCTGTGGGATATCTTTTTAAAAGATTATATCAGAACAAAGAGCACTGAGAATTGTGACTGTATGAGTTATGTATATTTTTTCATTTAGTCTATTTAAAATATAATTGTTTAAAAATCATGACAGAGTATGAGGTTTATAATATACACAGATTAAAATATATTACAGCAATAAAACAAAGGCTGGAAGGGGAGAAATGAAAACATAATATTGTAAGGAATGTTTTTATGCTACATGTGAATGGATAGGATGCCACTTGAAACGAGAGAGGGTTAACTCAAAGATGTATCCTAGAAATACTAAAGCAATACCAAAATAATATGCACAGTGCATAATACCACAAAAGAGATAAAACTGATTCATGAAAAATACTCAAACCTAAAGAAGGCAGAAAAAGAGGAGAGAGAAACAAATGGGACACATACCAAAAAAAAAGGAAGGTGGTAGATTTCAACCTAAACATGTAAGTAACCATATAAATAAATGTACATATTCTAAATGATACAAAAGGCAGGGAGTATTAGACTGGATAACAAAGCAAGAGCTAATAATTGTCTCCAAGAAACATTCCACACTTTGCACTGAAACCAAGATGACAACAAGCGTGTTCACTTTTACCACTTCCCTTCAACATTCCACTGGCAGTTCCAGCCATGGCAAAAAGGAAGGAATAAGCAAATATATTCGTCTATATTGAAAAGAAATAATTAAAACTGCCATTATTCACATATGACATGATTGTCTATGTAGAAAATATAATGGAATATGCAAAGTTATTAGAACCAATAATTAAGTTAGCAAAGCTGAAAGACAGAAGATCACTATACAACAAAACAAAGATATTCCTATACGCTAGTGGTAAGCCTTTGAAAAATAATTTTTAAATTAAAATAGCATTAAGGATATTGAAATACTTAGGGATAAATCTGAAAAAACATCAGTAAGACCTGCACACCAAAATCAACAAAACATTAGTGAGATAAATTTTTTTAAAACCTAAATAAATGGAAATTTATAGTGTGTTCTTAGGTCAGCAGATGCAATATTGTTAGGAAACCAGTCCTTCCCAGATTGATCTGGAGATTCAATCCAAATGTGTCATAATTCCAGATGGGTATTTTTGTAGATATTGAAAAGCTGAATCTAAAATTCATAAACTAATGCAAAGGACCTAAAATTGCCCCAAAAAACTTTAGGGTGGTGCAACCCAAAATTCAAGAACTAAAGTTACCTAATTTCAAGCCTCATTATGAAGTTATAGCAATCAAAGCAGTGTGGTGTTGGCATAAAATCAAATTAATCAATGAACGCAACAGAGAATTTAGAAATAGATCAATTCATGTATAGACAACTAATTTTCAAGAAAGCGGCAAGGGCAATTCAGTGAAGAAAGAATGTTCTTTCAGTCAACTATACTGAAACAATTGAGTACACACATGTATAAAAATCCTTTTGACCTACATTTTGCCCTGTATTCAAATATTACTCATAATGTAAAATTGCAAAAAATGTAAAACCAAAAGTTACAAAAGTTCTAAAAAGAACATAACAGAAAATCTTAGTGATGACTAAAAATGCAGCCTATGAGGGAATTATTAGCAAACTGAATTTAATTAAAATAAAAATCCTCTGTTCCTCAGGAGATACTTCTCAGTGTATAAAAAGACAAGCCATAGTCTAAGAAAAAATATCCACAAAACACCCATCTGTTAAAAGACATTTATCATGAATATACAAAGAACTCTCAAAATTCAGTATGTAAAAAGAAACAAAAAAACAGCTTCAAAGATTAGGCAAAATATTTAATCTTTCACTTCACCAAACAAATGGGTGTTCAAATTATGGTTCACAATCATGATACACTAACTGAATACTCATACCATCCCCTATTATCAGGTTGTGTCAAGAGTGTACAACCACCACAGCAAACAAACACGGTGTGAGGTCCCTGAAGAGTGTGGAGGAATGTATTAGCAGACATCATCATTAGGATTCAAGTAAGCAATGGGTGCAATGACAAATGTGAATTCTTATAATTTTGGTTTTGAACAAAGGTCTTTCTGTATCTGATGTTCTTGGTGATGTGTAGCAATAAAAATGTCACTAGACTCAGTGTCCTGACCGTATGAACTGAGGCCCCATTCCCTGAAGCTTCAGGTTTGGGTGCAAGGACACAGAAGGTGAGTGGCACAGTATGAAAGTTCAATAAATTGATGTTAGAATGTGAGGCCCCAATCCAGTTCATTTTAGGAAATTCATATGCAAGTAATTCCTTTTCTACGCTCTTTAGCTTTGTGATAGCTCAGCGTATAATCAATAAAGATGTGACCTCCTCCTTCTGCACCTGTCAAGATATCCTTGACCTGCACCTCAGGAATCTACATTTATATTCAGATACCTGCAGCTTGCATTTTCACTGTGTTTCATCAAACAGAGTTAATTAGATCCAGTGTTGAAAGTGGTATCAGCCCCTCTCAAGTGATATAATTTTGGGAATCACATTTCAGAGGATTATGAATAATAATTTGACAGCAATAAATACCTTCTAGTCACTCTTGTCTGAAAAGAGTATGATGGTGGAACATTCCTGTTACAACGTTCTTATAATATTGTTATGTAGTAAATCTATTTCCCTAGAAAGAATTTTCTTCAAGTCAGGAAATCTTCCTCCCAACTCAGGTTGCTCTTCCTTACATCAGTCACTTTCTGGTGACACTTTATGGCACCAAGAAAGTGATTGAACCCACATTCTATTATACCCAGGACAACTCCGACACCACCAGGTCCTCCACCTGCAGCCTGGAGCCAGGTCCTCAAGCTCCTGCTGTCACCTTCACTTACCACTCAAAATGCCAAGAAGAGCTAGCTAAGGTGGGACCCAGTGCAAAATGGAAATCCGCGGCTTCTATTTTTAAAATTATTGACAATTTCAAAATAGTGATAACAGAGGGTGAAACCAAGCATAACAAGCATGGTACCTTTCTAAAAAGAAGGCCCTGTGTGACTATATGGGTAACCTACCTGTGAGGCCTGCCCTGAATTACCAAGCCCTTTAATCAACCAAGCTCCTAGATTCCTGCATGGCCACAGATTACTCCCCTCCATGGAATGATGGGAACCCAGGTCAATTTCCACTTCTGAAAATGTCCAGAGAACCTAAAAGGAAGTCAGTCTCCCTGAAAACACCATCTCTCCTGCAGCTTTGTCCAGTGTAGGGAAACTTATTCTTCCACAGAGCACTAAAAAAGTTTGGATATCTTCTGAGCTTGTCGTTGATTCTTCTGGAATCACTGGTGCTTACGTTGATGTGCTTCTTTCTAAGATTTACCCCATCCTTATGTACTACCTCTTCTCCCAACCTGGTTACTCTTCTCTGTCATGAAAAACTTGGGGACCATCATGACAGTCTTCTCTCCACTTAGAACACCATCAACAGAGGAAGCATTAACGATACCACTTATTCCACATAAGAACCCCAAAATGTCATCCCTCCTGGACTCCACCAATCTTTATCCACCCTTCTGGTTTGTCATTTAGCAAGACTGGCTTCACTCTGAAAGATTACATTCTGGCATCCCAATCTACGACTAAAATATCTCACTCTGCCTCCTAAGACAAACTGAGAGAGCAAGGTGATGGGAGAGCGAGTCCTTCCTCAAAGGCTGTCCAAGCCTTTGACTGTGCGGTTAGAACATGTCAACAAATCCTTTCAACACTGCATCAGCAGTTCACAACTTCTCTTGTACTACACTCTTTCACTCATTTGTAACTTTCTAAACAAAGGTAATATGTCTTAATATACAAACTCAACACAATTCACATTGCCGATTCATCTGAAAGTACTGAAAATCATGGGAATCAAATGACAAGCAAAGGGAACTTTGCACTTAAAATGTGTGTGTGTGTGTGTTTTCTGTCCTGGTGTAAGGGGTGGTTTCTGGATTCTGGCCCTTCTGATTGGCTAATGAACATATCATGAATGACCCTGAAATCTATCACTCAGTAAACCAGAAAATTATTACAAATATTTACAAATCACACATCAAGTCTGAAGGTTCAAATCAAATTCTGTGGTTCATACATAAGAGTTATCTTTCACCAATTTTTAAAATGAGGGTTGGATCTATTTTAATATGAGTTTTCACAAGTCTACATGTTTTACAATGAGAGCTTCCCCTTCCCTTCTCTGTAGTGGTTACGGAGCAGTCATGGTAGAGGAGACTAGAGAAAGAATTATTAGGAAAGCATCCAGTTTGATCCAGGGTTGTCTTTGTGAATGTCATGTGCCAGGTACAGTTCTACAAGTAAATTAAAAAAAAAAAAAAAAAAAAAAAAACTCTGAACTTTTAGCAGCTATGGGGGAAGAAGCAGCGATGTGAGGTGCACAATTTGAATGAGATATAGTCCATGTGTTTGTCCTATGTTTATGGGTTCTCAGTAGTTCAAAGAACATTTCTATAAAGTCAGAAACAGTGACAGAGAAGAAAAGTGGGGGACAAAAGAGATAAATTTATATCAGTAGCAAAATTAATGTTTTTTTTTTGCAATTTCTCAAAATCTAACATCATTCTGGAACTTCCATACACTCGTTTTTATTCAACAGCAATACCGCAGACCGGCCCTTATAGCCTGTGCTTGCATCTGTGCAAACTCACGTCCACTTCTCTGCCACTGTATCACACTGAAGGATCATATTCACTGTAGTGTCATCTTGAACATACTTATTTTTGCTTTTCATGATCTTCTCTCTGGCAAATATTATATTCCAGGTTATCTTGCCATAGATAAACTACTCAGAATGTGGTGAGTTGAATTATATTTATTATTTCTATTTGCACTGTAGAGAGCCACAGCTTCCAGCCAATGGAACCAGACTCTAAACACTGAACCACATCCAGAAATTTTAAAATCCTAAAAACCTGTTTTCCTTTTAAGTGAGTATAAACCCATCTCCTTCATCAGCAGCACTGGTTTGCTGCATTTTAAATTCTCTAGATTTTATTAGGCAACACGATATTCCAGCTGCTCTTGGCAAGGTATATATAAAGGTGAATTATGTAGTAACTACTCTTAAGAAATAATGCTGTTTGATAGTGTGAGGTTTATGATAAAGGGTATGCATAGCATTCTATGCAGTCACAGCAGAAGGTACCTGACAGCCTGATAGGAATTGGATAATTGGATATGGGAACACAGGAGCTAGTCTTGAAGGATCAGGAGGCATTTAACAAGTGGATGCAGCCTGGGGTAAGACATTCATATATCTGTTAGTTAAACCCATATTTTCATTGAGGAACTACTATGCACCCAGCACTGTGCTAACCCAGAGGGCTGATATTATAAACAAGAACTCACCTCTGGAAGAACAACCTACAATTGGGGGATGACGCAGGCAGAAAGCTGAGAGGGGACAGTGGTGAGCTGCTGGCCTGTCTCAGTAGAGCTCCCCAAAGTAAGAAACAGCCTGAGCGATATTGAGGAGGAATGGAAACAGCCATTTGTGGAATTATTAGCAGTTTGGTACATCTAGAGAGTAATATAAATTATTAAGATTGCTTAAGGAAGGACTTTCTAAGTAGGTGAGTTTCAGGCTGATAAGTAAGGAAATCCTTTCTCGCTACAAACCTCTAGTTTCTCTAGGAAAGATTTTGTTACCAGTATCTTTGAAGGTGGATTTCTGCAAGTTTCCTTAGGGGAGTCACAATTCTATAAGAAGTCTGTGAAAAATGTGTTGTTATCTGCCTTCACCCTGTCAGGAAAGAGTTCTGATTCTTAATAATTTGGGATCCTTATTACAAATATATAAAAACAAAACAAAACACAAAATCTAGCTACTAACTTCACTGGGGCCTTTCTTAGATCGTTTGATGTGGAGCAAATCAGGCCTGTGTGGTGTATTCCTAAAAAATGGAAAACTCATCCACTGGGTTTCTGGTAGCATTTAAAGCATCATCACAACGTGCTCTTCTGTTGCCCTTTTGCCCTCTAAGTCAAGCATGCAGGGAGTCATGATAAAAATATGCCCGCAGGCAGGTCAAGGTTATTATTCTCATCCAAGATGCAGCTGGAGATTTCACTAACGCTCTAAAATTCTGAACTAGGGACTTTCCAATTATGAATGTGATGGTTCTCAAGGACCCGAACGACACTGAATTTGAAAAAGCCACATCCAGCCAGAATTTTGAATCTTGAATTGCACCCCTGGGGTTATGTGAAGAGTCTCTTGTTCACAGTCAGTGGCCCTTCCATCGCCTGTTTGCCAGGGCCAGGCAGCACCCTGCAGCACTCACCCTCAGACGTCAGAATCACCCAACTCACCTGGCTGTGCCCGCTCTCTTCCCTGCCCCTCACCTGCCTCCTGCTTCCTGCTGCTGCATCCTCCATGGGGCTCCCGTTCCACATCCCCCAAGGAACATGCAGGAACAGCCCCTGTGAGGTCCTTGGAGGATGTGGAGTGGGGGCCCCGTGTGGAAAACCCCCCTGTGCAGACAGGACATTGTCTTCTGCTGTGAACGATGTTCTTGCTAGAGTCTGCCCTTGCAGTTCTTGCCCTTTTTCTTCTAGGAAAGCAGAAAAGGGGCTTGGAGTTCAATGACCAGTGTCCAGGTGGGTGGGCAGGGTCGCTGGTGGGCAACTTCCACACACCAACTATTTTTGTTCTTTAACACTATGTATTTTTTAAAAATAAAATATTTCTCTAGGCATTTTCTCTGGAATCCTGATATTCTGCCTCTGCAAAATACATTATTTTCTGCTAGAGTTTGAAAATTAGGCTGTTGAACCACCTTTATGTAGTAAGTTGCTAATTATCTCTGCTTCCTATAGCATCCAAGCCTTTAGAGAAACTGATGGTGAAGCACAAAAAGCAGCTCGGTTTTGAGCAGCACATTTTCTTGTTTAAGTAGCAAAATTACTAAATCATTCAAAATTTAAAATTTGAATAACAACAGTCTTAACTAGTTTTATGTTAGTTTTATTATAGAAACATGCATGTTTCTTATTTAAAATGTTCAAGTCATTTGTAAAAGGAAACAGAAAAAAATTAAAAGACCTTGTCCCCTTTACCCAACCTGAGTCACTGTTAAAAATTGCTTATCTGGTCTTCAAGATCCTCCATTGGCTATTGAAATTGTGCTATACGCACTATTGTGCTATACGCACTATTCTGTAACCTGCTTTGGACATGTATAATATGTTTTGGATATAGTTTCAGATACATTATGGCTCAATATTTTTTTTTTTTCTTTTGAGATTGAGTCTCGCTCTGTCGCCCAGGCTGGAGTGCAGTGGCACGATCTCAGCTCACTGCAAGCTTCACCTTCCGGGTTCACACAATTCTCCTGCTTCAGCCTCCCAAGTAGCTGGGATTACAGGCACCCGCCACCATGCCAGCTAATTTTTTGTATTTTTAGTAGAGACAGGGTTTCACCTTGTTAGCCAGGATGGTCTCAATCTCCTGACCTCGTGATCCACCCGCCTCGGCCTCCCAAAGCGTTAGGATTACAGGCGTGAGTCACCGCACCCAGCCGGCTCAATATTTTTAACAGCTACATGAATTCCACTGTTTAAATTCCTATATCTAGAATTCACTTGATCAAAGAAAGAGTATTTCTTATCTCTAATATATTTCATCCAAACTTGGCTATAGTCTGAGGCTGAGGGTTTAGTTACCATCGGGAGCTCCTTCTCAATTGCTCATTGAATAAAGGTAATAACAAAACCCCAGATATTTTAGCCAAGCCTATGTAATACTGGTTTTTACTTCATAAACATAATATTTTTGCAAAGAGTTAAATCTAAGGTCTCTTCTATACTGTCCTCATGAGACCAAATGCCTGGGATACAGACGTTGTTACTTTTTGCAATTAATCCCCTTCTGTCAGAGTACCTGATACCTGCCATATGTTTAACACAGACATGATTCAATAAATGATGAGGCAAAAAGATTAATTCAGATGTATTTGTTGAAAATTTATGAAAAAGAAGATAAAACTTAAAGATATTATATGGCCAAAAATATTAAAATATGTTTCTCAAATATCCACTTTTAACAATTGAGTTAAACAACACAACTCAGTAATTTCTGTAGCTGATTCCTGATGCTCCACAAATGCATTCTGCCTTTCCCTCAAAGTCCCTGATCGTCTATAATTAGAACTCAGTGCTGATGAAGCATCAGGTTCCATAACGTGGGATGCCCAAAAGGTGAGGCAAACGGCACAGATACTCACGCTTGACATTTTAGATGGCTAAATTGCCTTTTTCAGTACTTAAGACATTTTGAAACCCTGTAATTTCATCTCTCCAGCAACCTGCAATTTTTCATTTGTTTTTATTTACTTGGTAACCCCAGGAAAAGGAGACTTCAGCACTAAGCGCCCCCTCCTTCAGCTGCCACGAGGTTTCCTTATCCGTCCTCCAGATTCATCTTCCACTTTGTCTTAGTCTCACAACCTTTGCATAACAATATAAAAATACAATATTTTTGCACTGGGTTGGGCGTTAATAAAGTGCTTTCCATCTCCCTCATCAGTTTAATCTTCTCATTTCTTTTTCCTTCAAACGCTACCATTTCTGAATCTTTCTACTCTGTTACCCAGGCTTAGAGTATACTCTGCATACTGTTACCTAGGTCTTCACCCTAAGAAACCCTTACATCCTTAGAGCTCATGCATTCATTCATTGAGTATGTATTGAGTATTCACTATGCATCACGCCTTATATCCCTAGAGCTCATGCATTCATTCATTGAGTATGTATTGAGTATTCACTATGCATCACGCACTAAGAACAGGAAAGTATACAAGATAGCCACAGTTTTTGAGATTTCAGTCTAGCCGAGAGAAAAAGCCACATATTCCATTAATTAGAATCCATTGTGACAAGATCTATGGAGAAGCAAGGAGGGTACCTTATGAGACCTTGGCCAACTATTCACTATGCATCACATGCTAAGAAAAGTATCCAAGACAGTCACGGTTTCTGAGATTTCAGTCTAGCAGAGAGAAAAAGCCACATATTCCATTAATCATGCTCCATTGTGGCAATATCTACAGAGAAGCAAGGGGTGTATGTTATGAGAGCTTGGACAAAAGGGTTATTAAGCCGGACCAGGAGAGTGAGAAAAGCCTTTGTAACTGATGGCCAGAAGCAGCCAAGTGGCCCCATTGTTTGCCTCCTTCACTGTCCTCTGCGAATCCCTCTTCAGTCCGCTGCAATCAGTGGTTTCTTTTTCTGTCTCCCTCAGAGGCACACAGTTTATGCATTTTGCATCTTTTCACCCCAATATCTATCACAGTGTCAGATGTTAGTTAAGTAGTAACCTTAATTAATTAGCTTATCTCCTTAACAAATCTACTGAGCATCTCTGAGTATCAGGCACTCTCCTGGGCATTATAATATTCATGCAAAAAATGACAAGTCCTGTCTCTGATGGAGCTAACATTCTAGGAAATAGAAAAGAGTCACCTGAACCTATGATGGGTTTGGTGACAAGTGTGCTATCAAAGATGGGAAAGAACAAGATAAAGGGATGGAAATGGAGTTGCTTGTGAGGCATCAGTGGTGAGTTACTATACCCTATAGGGCAAGCCAGGGAGGGCTGCTCCTTTAGGTCACGTTGAGCAGAGACCCACAGCAAGTCGGCAAGCGAGCTGTGTACATCTGGGAGGCTTGTGCCGTGTGGAAACCCAGCAAGAGCACACGAAGCAGGAGCATGGGCCGGTGCTGAATGAGCAGCAAGATGACTGGTGTCAGCAGAGCAGAGCACAGAAGGAAAGTGACTGGAGAAGATGCAATGGCTGTGGGCTGGGACTTGAGACAGATCATGGTGTGGTCATAAGCAGGACTTTGGCTTTTACTTATGAGAGAAGGAAAGTTGTTGGAGCATTTCAGATACAGAAGTGACATGACCTGGCTGAGAATGGGAAACAGGACAGTGTAGGCAAAGATGGAACCTGGGAGAAGAGTGAGAAAACTGTTTATCCAGAAAAGAGAGATGGCGGTTTAAAACTGGCTGGCAGCTGCCAAGGGGATGAGAGATGGTGGTCTTGTGGCTTCATTTCAAAGGTCAAGAAAGCAACTGCTAATGTGTTGATTGGGAACATAGAGATGCATGTGTTCATTCAAAGTCAGATACTCTATATCTATATCTATCTATCTATCTATCTATCTATCTATCTATCTATCTACCTACCTACCTACCTACCTACCTACCTACCTACCTACCTACCTACCTGCCTGCCTATCTATATCTGTTAGGGACAAACATAAAGTAAAAGTCAACAGGTATTTGATTTGGTGGTCTTCACAATTCATTTAAAGATAGGAACTTAATTTTGAAAAATATCAAAATTAACATATCAATCTAATCTCTCTCTATATACACACACGTGAAGAAGTGACAGTCTCTCCCTGTCCCCGTGCCCCTTGTGTTTCCCTTCCCTCTCCTTTTCCTTCTACTTTCCTTCCTCTTTCTCTCTCACACATAAATACACAGAAATAACACTTTCCTAGTAACAGCAACAATGACTTGCACTGATTTGTTCATGGAAGAGGTCCGTCTTCTACTGGGACGTGCAAACATGCTGATAACTAGACCTGAAAAACAGGCTGACGGACCGGGCGCGGTGGCTCAAGCCTGTAATCCCAGCACTTTGGGAGGCCGAGATGGGCGGATCACGAGGTCAGGAGATCGAGACCATCCTGGCTAACACGGTGAAACCCCGTCTCTACTAAAAATACAAAAAATTAGCCGGGCGAGATGGCGGGCGCCTGTAGTCCCAGCTACTCGGGAGGCTGAGGCAGGAGAATGGCGGGAACCCGGGAGGCGGAGCTTGCAGTGAGCCGCGATCGCGCCACTACACTCCAGCCTGGGTGACAGAGCGAGACTCCGTCTCAACAACAACAAAAACAAACAAACAAACAAAAAAACAGGCTTATGATATTTGCCATGAAGAGAATGTTGATCTACGGAAGACTCTTAGCGGAATGTGCCTAGTCTAGGATTGCTTAAAATAAAACCTAGGATCTAGGGACTAATGAGGTAGGACTCCTTGAAAATATCATGGAAGTCATATAAGGATCTGAGTGTAAAACAGAGACGTTTCATAACCAAAACATTCCAGAGAAGGAAAAGGTTACCTGGAAATCTCTCTTTGTATCTATTTCCAATGCTAGAGAGAAAGTGCCTATATTGTTTGGCAAACTGTCTTCTATCACAATATTCTCTGTTCTTTTTCTGTTCTGCTGACTATGTAATAACTTGCATTCCAGATCTCTTGAGCCTTTGGTATACACCAGTTTCTCTTTCATGCAGTTTTTTCCCAGTGTTGGCCATAAATTAGAATCACCTGGGAAGTCTTAACAACTCCCAGCGGTCAAGCTACATCCCAGAGAAAAGAAGAAAGAATCTTTGTGGGGTCAACTCAGGTTGGGAGTCAGGTGTCAGTATTCTAATAACAGCCATGTGATTCCCAGGTGCAATCAAGGTTGAAAATGTATGTGACGTTAAGACGCTTCTGGAAGTTACGGGTGTGACCCCCTCTACTACAGTTTGCTATAGTGTGAAGAAATACAACATTATTTTTTGTGTTGAAAGACAGTCATAAATTAGACTGATATCTTAAGTTAATTTATATTTTTCAAAATTAAGTTTCTATCTTTAAATTAGTGGTAAAGACCACCAAATCGAATACTTATTGACTTTTACTTTATTTTTGCCCCTAACAGAACCAGCAAAAACTTCTTGCACATGACCTAATATGATATTTTAAACGTAGTTATTTATAATATAATATTTTTAAATGTAGTTACTTATTTATTCACTTACCCCCTTCTTTGTTTCTAAAATACTACAAGGCAGGCTATATTTGCATTTCTATGAGCTGGATCACGAGCAAAATATAGTAAAATCTCATTAGAGGAATAAGGACAACTTGTGGGAAAAAAGAAAGGGTGATTGCCTAATACTGTATAACTGATACAATATTATTTAACTTATTTTGAAGGCTATTCGTTTTTAAAAGTGATTTCTTTAGGGCAGAAATTCTAACTTCATTGATGAAAGATTACTTACAAACTTCAATACAGTAATTCATAATAATTGCAGCCGATTATCCAAGCCTGTTAATTAGAAACACATCATCTTTCTGATCATCGTCCGTGAGATGTGCATTTGGTTCCTGGGTTGGAACCTGTAATGTATTCTCCCCCGGGTGGCCCCATGCACTGGCACTGATTGTGCCGGTTCTTACCAGATGGAGCAGGGACCCTCCCGAGGAGACGAGGGTGTGGGGGTCTGCCCCCTCCTTCAGGAGCCGAAGCACTGAAAACAACAGAGAGGAGAATGGAGTTACAGAGAGTCCTTCCTCCACGTGTGGAACCAAATGTGTAGCCTTTCATTAATATCTAAAATGCAAACAGCTGTGAACACCAACAAAGACAGCTTCTGTGACATCTGACCCTATTTGATGTGATGATTGGTGGTGTTTCTCGTCATCTTCAAACTTATTCCATAGTTGGGCGACATAATTTCCTATTACAACCATGCAAATTAATGAGAAAGTGAAACAGATTTTTTAAAGTTTACTGTTTCAAAGTGTCTGGTGTATGCATCCATTGTAGAACGAAAAGCAAAATGAAAGAAATTACTTCATTAGGTTCACATGGGCATTAGGTCACTGAATTTTTATTTTTATTTTTAATTCATTAAGGCCCATTGGCTTAAAGCAATAAAAGCTTACTTTTTAACATTAACCTTCCACTGGTGCCATGAACCCTTGGCAATGTTTCCACCATTCTCACAAAGCACTTCAGAACAAAGCCACATATATCCAAATTAGTTAAGTTAAGTCAAATGGATCAAACTATATACCAATTACTAGAATAAATTCACAGTTGAAAGGTGACCTGTATTTCCATTTGAACAGCAAAGGTGAATTCATTAGTACACAGAATGCCACAGACTATTAGGAGATTGATTGACTGTGTTCCATTCTCTGCTACTTAAAATGAAGCTGTAAGACCAGCCCCACAGAAAGATTCCTCAATCCCCAAAGCACTATAATGGTTTCCACTTCTAACAGCAATATCATACTTTTAATAAAATACCATGAATGCATTTTCCACACACACAAAATTAAAGCAACAGTTACTCTTTTATTTCATTATTACACAGAACGGTACAAAATGGCTCAGGTTCAAACTCATACCTCACTGAGGCATACTGTCTTCCCAATTAACTTTATCTGTAAAGTGAAATGTTGCCTGAAGGGGCCTTCTTTCCTATGGCACTCCAGTTCTTTTATGTGTTCCAATGTCTAGTCTCTGACTATCTTCCCCAAATCTAACTGCATATCACAGAAGGCAACATGAGTCTTGGCAGACATCGTGACTATGCAAAGCTTCCTCTCCAGGAAGGTCGAGCTCTTTGACGGTGGGTGCAGTGGGTGTGATGAGGGAGACAGGCCTCCACCTGTGAGCCAGGTCAGCCTGCCCTGCCCCGTGTGCCCCGGCCACCCTTTCCTCACATCAGCGCACTCTTGGAGCACATCCAGGAAGAAGTTCCTAAATAGAAGCATGTTCACATCTATTCATTGCCAAGGGACTTTCCTTTGATGATGTTCTTTCTGCAATCAAGGATTTAATTATTTTCATAACCTAGAATCTGCTCACATTGAGTAGTGTGTTACAAAAACATTCTCAAAGGTGGCAAACTTGTAGGTTCAGCTGTAACCTGACAGCTCATATCGTATTCATTTGCCAGCTGGGTTATCTTCTTTCTCTGCTGTTACAAGAAAAGTTGAGGAAGCCAAGGCCATTTTTCTTTTGTTCTTCACTGTACTTCCAAGAACGGTCCTGTTACGTGGTATGGAGATGCTCTTCCTCCCACTCTTTCTCTGCCTCGCTCTCTCTCTGCCTCTCTCTCTCTATATATACATATATATGTGTGTGTGTATATATATATGTGTATATATATGTATATATATAAAATAAATGAAGGCACCTCTTGCAACCTCAAGTACTCATTACTCTTAATGTTTAAAATCCCTTTCATGATAATAGAAAGTTCATTTCATACATTTGCCAATGGTTTCCTCAGATGATAGACAGCACTTTTACTCTAGTATTTATCCTTTTAGCAAATGAAATTATCCATCATGAATTAACTAATATTGATTTTTTTATATTCTGCAAAGAAATAGCACAAGTGTGATCTCACTACAAAGACAGTGTGAAGTAGATTGTATCATGTTATAATATTAGCAAAATGCAATCAGATTTTTATGCAGAGTCCATTATGCAGACACACAGTGAAGTATACATAATAGAAATCAGTGATCCATATTCTTTGGGTTTGGGGTTACACAGGTTTCAGCCTGAGACCTGGAAAGCTACTGAACTTTATGTCTCAGTTTTTCGTCAGTAAAACAATGGACAGTCATACTCACTTCATGGGGGTATTGTGAGAATTAAATGAGACAACATATGTAGCATGCTCCAGGCACTTCGTAAGGATCAATAAATGACTGGAATGACTATGTGTAATAAAACCCCATAATAATATATCATAGAATCCATACTTTAAGATCTATTCTGAACGTTTTCAAACTTTCTGGTTACTAAATGTTGAATTTAAATGCAGAATATACGTGAGGCAAATTTAGCATATTATCCTGGAGGTTGAGTGTATAATTTATCAAACAAAAGTGGAACAAAGGGGGAAATATACACAGCAAAGGAGAATGCTGAGCATGGAGAAAGTGAATCTTTGTTACCTTTGCTTTAAATACAATCTACTGCATTGTAAGTTCATGTCAGTTGATTTTTAATATAGGTATTATTTAACTGTTTCACAACCAACTCATAAAATTCCTGGAATTTTAACAGTTGGCTCTCATGAGCTGGCAAGGGAGAGCTCCAGATCACTAAAGTGGGCAATCATGAAACTCATAAAGAACATTGCCCAGGAACGCCCGGGAATGAGAGCAGGGCTACACTCAAGCTCTCTGAAGGTCCTTCTCATCACAGGGAAACATGCGAGGAAGATAAGCTTCTTCCTCCATCCAGCCAGGCATCATCCTAGTGAGAAAAGGGCAACCTGTGTTTTGTTTTTCCTAGATAGGACAGTTTTTTTGAGAGGGCTGTTTGCATGATCAAGATGGAACCATGTTAGAACCACAAACTCGATATTAACTGGCTTGCCCATCATTACCATGAGTAAGGACTCAAGAATAAGACAAAATCAACTACTGGCCAAATAAGAAATAGGTTTATTCTTTGCATATACATATAGTAGTGTGAGCTAAATTCTATGACTCTGCTAAGGGTTAAAAACTGGAATTGTGAGGGACCTAAATATGAAGATATAATGAAGAAAACATCATTTGTATAATAACCAGTTTATAACAATTTTGAGAAGAAAATTATGAAACTAACACATGTAGAACATTTTTGGTGTAATCCTGTACTAAGTACCTTACATGTAAGAATTACTTTAATTCTCTCCATACCTCTATAATACGGACACTAGAACTGTCACTCTTTCTTTTACTAATAAGGAAGCCGAGGCTCTGTTATATTACGTAGTTCCCTGAAACCATAGGTACATGATGGAACTAGAACTCAAGTGCAGCCACAGGACTCCAGTGATTGTGCCCTTAACCCCAGAATCAGAAAGCAAAACTTCAGAATCACAGCCAGGATCAAGATCCATTGTAGTGGTCTCAGAATTACTAATTGTGTGGGAAATTACTCAAATTTCTGTTAAAATACGTTACCCAAAAAGGTATGGGTTCACAGCAACCTTGTAATAACATGATTGGAGCGGCCAGTCAAGTGAAACGGCAGCACCACTCTGAGTCTTTCTGTTATGACAAAATCTGCAAGGAAACAGCCTAAGGAAAACAGCCATCTGGGGACCAAACAGAATAACGAAGCGCATGCTTCCTTTTATAGTATTGCCGCTTGGACCGGATTCAGCATTTATTGTATATTTGTGGCTTCATCATCAAGCTGCAGCAGAACTCCATCGAGATGCCTGTGGGCGGTGGGGCGGGGGGGCATGATCTGATATTTAAAAAGAAACATTCATTCTCCAAATTTTCAGCTATTGGGGTAAAAAATGGACTAAAATACATCATAAAAGCCATAAGTGGCTTTAATAGACTACGCAGCTGGTTCCCACCATCACCAACAATAACCAAACGCAATAGTCCACCTGGTTGTCAGCATTTATTTTGTGTTTCTACATACTGTATTGCAACCATTTATCTGTAAAGTCTTCGGAGACCCCATTAGCTAGGGGTCTGTATAGCAATCTATACAGTAGGTATATAGTAGGTACTGCATAGCAATCTGTACCTACTCTCACACAATCTCCACTACAGTGGCTCTTATATTCACAAAGGTGTTACATTTAACATCAACAGAGGAAAGGAAGATAAAACTAAGCATACCTGGGTTCTCAATTCTGTTCCTACTATAAGCCCTGCAGAAGACAGTTTCCAGACAGAAGGAAGGACAATCATGCATGGTACGAAGTTAGCAATTGGTAAACCCGGATAGAGGATATATGGGAGTTCTTGTGTTATCTGGGAAAGTGTTCTGTAAGTTTGATTTTATTTCTAAATAAAGAAGTTACAATGAATAACCACAAAGTATCAAGCCAGATCAAGCCAGTGTCATTTTTTTCCTCCTGAAATGATAATGAAAACATCAATGTGAAGACTTCTAAAAATAGATGCCTGAGAATTTCCATACAGTTGTTAGTCGTCTGAGAATGCCTTTGAAAATTATATCTTATCTCATTAACATGTCAATCAAGAAGCGAAGCAAGAAGCAGGAATATAGAAATTATGTTATCAACACCACAGAAACGTCTATTTGCACAGCAGTGTGGCTGAAATACAGATTTCCTTTCGTAACTAGAGCTCAAACTTTAGGATGTATAAGAATAACTTGAGGATTTTATTAAGATGAATTTTCCTAGTTCAGGGCTTCTCAATCTGTTTTTTATTATCACCCCCTCACCCTCTGTGAAACTGTAATAATGCTGACAGGCTGGGATAGCTACTTATGGAATGTGGCCGGATGGAGGGTCACAAAATCGTTGCTTTAGCTAAGAGTTTTTGCCCTTCAAAATCCCATGTTTGTACCTTTAGGAGCTATTTCTGCCCCCATTAGAATCAGTTCCTAGTCCCATCTCTTCAGTCCTTTGATTCAGGAGCTTGTTGTGGGATCTAAAATTGTGTTTTTAAAAAAACACATGCACACACACTGCAGGAGATTCTGGTGCAGATGGTCCCTTAAAGACATTCTGAGAAAAACTGCTAAGATTTTACAATCTCAGGAAATTACCTCTGAACGCCTCATTTGGAAGTGACCGAATTAGTAAGTGGCAAAGACTTGATGGAAGATCCTTTCCCATTACTTTGTCATTGAGAGTTTGGCCCCTAGTGCCTCGTGTTCCACAGGTCCCTCGGGATACACAGTATTCTCAATACATGCATATTAAGCTGGACCTCTGGAATGGATCTGTGGATCTGGAATAATCAGTGTGAGCTCACAGGAGGTGCTCAGGCCGCAGTGGATGGGGAGGCCTCCAGTCAGAGACTGAGTCTGGGCAATGACCGTCGACCCTCACTATGTTTCAGATCCTTACCCAAACTTTGGAAAGACACAAATTGTTCTGTCACAGGTTATTAAATTCAGGCAGTCAAAAATGTGTCCATTGATCCCTATGTTCCTTGATGACTATAATACCGAGAAGCATAGACAGCCAAGGGAATCAGCATCCAAGGACTGTTCAGCTTGTTTCCGTCCAGCCTGGAAACAGTAGGTTCATGATAAGAGGGTCGAGCTAGGTTGTCGGAGCTTTGGTGGGCTCTGCCTGAAGTCTTTATTCAAGTGAGCTGCTCAGTCATACCTTAAGTGTTTGCTTCTGATTTGACACAGATCCACATGCATTCACAGGATGCTCAAGACTGCTACCAGCCACTGTCCTGGACAAGGAGACCCATCAGGGCTGGGCATGAAGTCAAGGTGCATTAGGTTCCAGCCTTAGCAAGGGAATTATGGGTGAATTAGCTTGAAGCAAGCAGTAGCTGAGACCCACCTTAGCCCCAGAGACCTCACAGTCTTCAACCAGTAAAAATGCATTTCATGTCACTTTGGCCATGGCTTTACGATTTCTTTTTTCCCACCCAACTTAATCAAAACTGGACCTGACTAAATCCTGAAGACTGTAAGCCAAGTCCAAGATCTTCAAGGCCCCACTGACCTAGATTCTCCAATTGCAATCCAGTGTGCAGTTATGACAAACGAAACAAATATTTAGTGAGCGTCCTTTTTGTATTAATAGTTAGCACTATCCCAAGAGGTACAGATGTACAGAGAAGAAATAGAAAACAATCTTACCTTCATAGAGTGTATAATCTAGTTGGCACTGGTAGTGGAGAAGACAGAGGACAAAAGGGATCAGAATGATTTGTAGTGCTTCTTGAATCACTGGCTATATATCTTGAATTTGTTCTGAAAACTGAATTACCATTTTCCCTTCAAATATTACTTATAACCCATTTCATTCCTTCTCCTCCTCAAGGATCACACTGAGATTATGCTCAGCATTATCATCATCTTCCTTATATCTCTTAGGCCTTCCTTTGTTTTCACTCAATATATTACCCTGGATATTTTCTACTGCCCTGCCACAATATGAAATCCTTTTCAGCCATGTACAATCAACTGTTAAAGCCATCAATTCAATTTTAATTTGTCACGTTATTTTTTAGTTCTACACTTTCCATTTGATACTTTCATATAGATTTTAATTACCTGGTAGAAGGTTTTATCATTATTTATTGTACATGTTGGAGTAATTATGAAATCAAATCTGATAGCTGTATCATGTGCATCACTTGTGAGTCAGTTTCAATTTTATATTGTTTCCCTTGATCTTATATTTCGGTATACCTGTTGTTACTGATATTATTATTATTTGATTGGTCATATAGAGTGTGTTAGGCTGTACTCTTTTCCTGTTCACATTTTTAAAAGCATTTATGAAAACTAGTATTAATTCTTCTGTAATCATTTGGAAGCCATGTGTGCCTTGTCTTTCCTTTGTGGAAAGATTTTATTAATTAAATCTATTTTATATAAGCCTATCATGATTTGTGTCTTTCTAGGAATTTCTTTGTTTCTTGTGGGTTGTCTAATTTTTTTGGCGTATAATTTTACTAGTATTACCTTTTAACCCATTTTAAGTTTGATTCTAATATACGGTATACTTCCCTTTTCTCTGGGGGATACAGTCCAAGATCTCCAGCATATGCCTGAAACTGCTGATAGAACAAAATTTCATATATGCTATGATTTTCCTATATGTACATACTTATGATAAAATTTAATTCATAAATTAGGCAGAGAAAAGGTTAACAATAATACAATAGAACAATTATAACAATATACTGTAATAAAAGTTATATGAATATGGTCTCTTTCTCTCTTCAAAATATCTTATTGTATTGTACTCACTCTTATTCTTCTTGTGATGATGTGAGATAATAAAATGACTATATGATGAGATGACATAGACACTGTGATGTTGTATTAGGCTACAATTGACCTTCTGATGATAGGTCAGAAAAGGTTCCTGTGTTCCAGGTGATGCCGGATCACTGAGCCATGATGGTGCCAATGGTTAGACACAAGAGCAGAAGATATTGATGATTAACATGCAGGTAGTGTACACAGTATATATGCTGGATAAAGAGTTGATTCGTGTCCCAGATGGAATGGAGTGAGATGGCACAGGGTTTCACTACGCTACTCAGAATATTGTGCAATTTAAACTTTTTGGAATTATTTATTTCTGGAATTCTCTATCTTTTATTTTTGGACCAGGATTGATCATAGGTACCTAAAACCATGGAAATCAAAATCATGGGTAAGGGGGCACTATTGTATCCTCTTTCATTCCTAATTTTAGTGATTTTTCTTTTGGTTTGGTTTGGTCATTTTTTTTTTTTTTTTTTTGTCAGTTTAGCTAAGGTTTTCAATTGTGTTGATCTTTTCAAAGGACCAAGTTTTGGTTTTATTGATTTCTCTATTGTTTTCCTCTATATTTCTTTTATTTCTACTCAAACCTTTATTATATCGTTCCTTTTACTGGCATTGGATATTGTTTACTACTTTTCCTCATTTTTGAATATAAAAAGTTAGGTTAGGCCGGGCGCGGTGGCTCAAGCCTGTAATCCCAGCACTTTGGGAGGCCGAGACGGGCGGATCACGAGGTCAGGAGATCGAGACCATCCTGGCTAACACGGTGAAACCCCGTTTCTACTAAAAAATACAAAAAACTAGCCGGGCGAGGTGGCGGGCGCCTGTAGTCCCAGCTACTCCGGAGGCTGAGGCAGGAGAATGGCGTAAACCCGGGAGGCGGAGCTTGCAGTGAGCCGAGATCCGGCCACTGCACTCCAGCCCGGGCGACAGAGCGAGACTCCGTCTCAAAAAAAAAAAAAAAAAAAAAAAAAAAAAAAAAAAGTTAGGTTAATTTAAGATACTTTTATGTATTTAAATATAAGCATTTATTACTATGGACTTTGGGTGATTAGGTTGTGTTAATGTAGGTTTATCAATCATAAAATGTGTACCATTCAGGTCAGGGAGATTAATAACAGGGGAGGTTATGCAGGTGTCAGAGCAGGGGCTATATGGAAAATCTCTGTACCTTACCCTTAATTTTGCTGTGAATCTAAAGCTTTTCCTAAAAATGAAATTATTAAAGAAAGATGAGTGTTTACAGCTATAAAATTCTCCATAAGAACTGCTTTAGTTATACCTTACATCTTTTAATATGTAGTATTTTCATTTCATTTGTCTAACCTTATTTTATAATATCTATTGTGATTTCTTTTTTGATACATTGGTTATGTAGGAGTATTCTGGTTAATGTAGTAGTTTGCTAGAGCTACCATAACAAGATACCTCAGATGGGTGGTTTACACAATGGAAATTTATTTTCTCATAGTTCTGGAAACTAGAAGTCCAAGATCAAGGTGTTGACAGTTTGATTTCCTCTGAGGCCTCTCTTCTTGGCTTGTGGATGGCCGCCTTCTCACTGTGTCATCACTGTGTCCTCACATGTGACTCTCTGATGGCACACCCTGTGCATGTCCAAATTTGTTCTTATTAAAACACCAGTCATATTAGATTTGAGCCCACCCTAATGACCTCTTTTTAACTTATTGGCCTCCTTAATGTCCTGTTCTCAGATACAGTCACATTCTGAGTTACTGGGGGCTAAAGTTTCAACATATGAATTGAGGGGAGGGGTCAGGGCAGGACAAAATTTAGCCCATATTAGATAATTTTTGTATATTTGTGAATTTTATAATATTCCATCTATTGAGTATTTTTATTTTCATTCCATTATGGTGAACGAACACACTTTGTAATGTTTTAATTCTTTTAAAAATTATTGACACTTGTTTTATGGTTTTGTATGTGGTCTGTCGTGGAGAATGTTTCATGCACTCTTCAGAAGAATGCGTGTTCTGCTGTTGTGGAATAGCACGTTTGATAAATTTCTGCTGTATATAGTTGTTCAAGTCTTCTTGTTCTTGAACTTTTGTCTAGTTCCATCCATTGCTGTGAAAGGTACTGAAATATTCAAATATCTATGCATGCTCTATTTTTCCTTTCGATTCTGTCAGTTTTGCTTCATGTATTTTGGAACCCTGTTGTTAGGCACATATATATTTATAGTTTCTATATCTTCATGATGGAATAATTCCTTTATAACTATATAATGTCCTTATTTTTTCTATAATAATAATTTTTACCTTAAAGTTGAGTTACCTGATATTAACATATGTACTCTGGCACTTTTCAGGTTACTTTTTGAATGGTACATGATTTCCCATGTTTTACTTTCAACCAATTTGTGTCTTTGAATCCAACAGATGTCTCTTATAGGCAAAATATAGCTGGATGACTTTTTAATCAATTCTGCTAATCTCTGCCTTTTGAGTATTAAATCCATTTATATTAATGCAATTAGTGATAAAGTAGGATTTATGCCTACCATTTTGCTTTTTGTTATGCGTATTAAACCTGTTTCATTCTTCTATGCCCCCATTGCTGCCTTTTTTGTGTAAATAGGTACTAATTTACATGCCATTTTGATTCTCATGCATTTATTTTCATATATTATTTATTTTCTCATTATTTCCCTTGGGATTACAATTAATATATTAATTTATAATAATTTAGTTCAGATTAATGCCAACTAAATTTCAAGAGTGTACAAGAACTTTTCTCTTATATAGCCAGCTGTGCCCTCTACCGCTACCCTTCTAACTTTGGGTCATCATGTTCAAACAAATTACATCTTTATGCGATGTGTGCTCATTTATAACAGACTTAAGTTCATTTATTTCTGTAATTATGTTTTAAATATAATTAAAGATTAGAGTAACAAAAATAGGCAATACTTTTTTTTATATTTATTTATGTGTTTAAATTTCAAGTGCTGTCTATCTGTTATGTGAATTCAAGTCAAATGTCTTTCATTTCAGCCTGAAAGATTCCCTTTGCTGTTTCATGAAGGGCAGATCTGTTAGAGAAAAATTCTCTTAGTTTTTGTTTTTCATTAATGTCTTAATATTCCTCCATTTTTGAAAAGTCCTTTTTATGGATATAGAATTCTTGGCTGGCAGTCTTCCTTTTTAGCACTTTGAATTTGTCATCTTTCTGCCTTTTGGCTTCCATGGTTTCTGATTAGAAGTCAGCTGTTAATCTTCTTGAGGAACCCTTGTACATGAAGCATAACTTCTATATTTATGCTTTCAAGATATTTTTTGCCTTTGGCTTTTCACAGTTGGATTATGTTGTGTCTAGGTGTGGATCTGTTTCAGTTTATCCAACCTGGAATTTGAGAAGCTTCTTAGATGTGTACATTAATATTTTCCATCAAATTCGGCAAGTTGTCACCCATTCGTTCCTCCAATATCATTCCTGCCTTGTCTCTCTCGTCTCATCTGTGACTCCATTATGTACGCTGGTACACTTGATGGTGCTCTACAGGCCCCCTGAGGCTGTGCTCATTTTCCTTCATTGTTTTTTTCTTCTCTACCTCAGACTGGATCATCTTAATTGATCTATCTTTAAATTCACTGCTTGTTTTGCCAGCTTAGGTACACTTTATTTCTGCTAGTGTATATTTAATTTTAGTTACTGTACTTTTCAACTTCAGAATTTCTATTTGTTTCTGTTTATAATTGTTCTTCTCTATGTGGGGAGATACCACTCTCATACTTTCCTTTAGCGATTTAGATATAATTTTCTTTAGTTATTTGAACATTTTTATGATCGTGTATTTAAAATCCCTCTCCGGTAAATCTAATATCTGGGCTCTCTCAGACACAGTTTCTGTTGACTACTTTTTTCTCTCTCTGCGGAACATACTTTCTTGTTTATTTGAATATCTCATAATTCTTTGTTGACAACCATGTTTCTTAGTTTGGTTTGTGCTGCTATTACAGAATGCACAGGCTGGTTAATTTATTTTTTTAAATGGTAGTTTATTTTCTAACTGTTCTACATCCTGAGAAGTCCAAAATCAAGGGGCCAGTATATTGTGAGAACTTTCTTGCTGGGTCATCCAATGGGGTAAGGTGGAAAGAAGGGGAGGGCAAAAGGGACCAAACTCATCCTTTTGGAAGGGAGCCACTCCCACAATAACAAACCTACTCCTGTGATAACAGCATTAAACCACTCATGAGGGCAGAGTCCACATGGCCTAATCACCTCTTAGTACTGTTACAATGGCAATTAAATTTTAACATGAGTTTGGGAGGGGACAAACATTCCAAACAAAGCACTAAACATGATAAATAATAAAATGTGGAAACTTTGAAAATCAGATTCACTGTCCACTCCTGGGTAGGTTGCTGTTTCTGCTTGTAATTGTTTGTTTGTTTCATTACTTTTCTTAACTAAATCTGCAATGTCTATATTATGTGTCATGTGTAGCCACTGAACTCTTTGCTTATTTATTGTAGTAGTCAGTGAGTAAACGTATTTCCTTAAATGGCTTGAAGCAATAACACTCTTAGCCTTCACTTAGGAGCTGGGCTTCTGTGCTGGGACACTTCTGTGCTGGGGCATTGCTGTGGTGCTCTTGGAGACAGTTTACATCTTTTCCTTAGTCTGCACTTCTACCTGTGCAAAGCCTTAAGATCAACCCTAGGAGAGAAACTGGGGTCTTCCCAGGTATCTTATGAGCACACCCACAGCTCTGAACATGTGCATAGCCTTCTAGATTCTGGGCATACATTGCAGTTTTTCGAAGTACTCTACGGCCCTCTCATTTCCTTCTAAGTGTTTTGGCTTCTTGTTGGTCCCAATTGTTGCAATGCTAAAGGATTCCTGCTGGTTGTTTTCTACAAACGCCCCAGGGAAAAGGTTTGTAGTGAGCTTATTCTGAGTCACTTTATATGAAAACAAATCTTGTGAGGACAGTGGCCAGATAGGTCAAATGATGATAATTCTCTAAGAATGGTGTTTTTGGAGGAGATCCAAACCCAGTCTGCAGCCTCCAGTCTCTCCGAGGCTGCTGGTTTATGGGGCTGCCAAGATTGAGAGGCTGCCGGGTTTTAGGGCTACTACAGAGCTAGGGAGAAGAAGAGGTGGCTACAAAAGTTGAAGGACCACAAAACACTGCTCTTGCCAAAGTTCAACCATTTGTTCCTGAATAAACGCTGCTTTTTTTTTTTTTTTTTTTTTTTTTTTTTTTTTTTTTTTGAGATGGAGTTTCGCTCTTGTTGCCCAAGCTAGAGTGCAAAGGCACAATCTCAGCTCACTGCAACCTCTGCCTCCCAGGTTCAAGAGATTCTCCTACCTCAGCCTTCTGAGTGGCTGGGATTACAGGCGTCTGCCACCACACCCGGCTAATTTTTGTATTTTTAGTAGAGACAGGGTTTCACCATGTTAGCCAGGCAGGTTTCGAACTCCTGACCTCAAGTGATCCACCTGCCTTGGCCTCCCAAAGTGCTGGGATTCTAGTTGTGAGCCACCGTGCCCGGCCTACAAATGCTTCTTAGATTGTTGGAAGCCTTTGATTAATCTCCAAAGTCCTGAAAAAGTTTATTGTGCCAGTGTTCTCGTTGCTTTATGAAGGACAAATTTTCAGTGGTCGTCTCTTTGTAATTCCAGGAGCAGTCTCCCCCATTATCTAAAAACTGACAGAAGAATCCCTGAAAATAGTTATGTCTCACTGAGAAGAAGAAATTTGCTAACATTAGATTTATAGTAATCATTATTATTTTTTTGCTGAAGATGAAATTTCCAAGTTTTTGTAAGATGGATAAAATATTCAAAAGGCTATTGTCAAACTTACATGTTTTACAGAAATTTTAACATATCCTATTGCGGTACAAATTGTCTGGTGGGAATCAGGAATGGTCTGCTTACCAAAACCAGTCCTATAAATCATTGACTCTCTATATATTCCAGAACAGATGTAAAGTGACAGTATTATAACATCATAAACTTGATAGCATATTTCCTCAGATCTTGATGTAGAAGTAGTAAACCCAGGATGCATGCAATATAAATACATGCTTCACTTCTTATTTTCTCTCTATAAAATTCTCTGCCAATTTACGTTATGTAAGTTTAAAATGCTCTTTTTAATGCCAAATCTTAGAAATAAACAGTTTTAAAAAATGACTCATTTTTACAAATAAACAAAAAGAACTGACATAACTACTAATATGGAATTTTGCTTGTATCTTGAGATAATAAAAACAAAAATAAAGAACATCATGCCAATATCTGAGGAAGTTATTAAAATGCGAGTAAAACGTTATTTGTAATAGCTATATATACCTATGTAATAACTATATATACATAAATACATATACATGTATATATGCAATAACTATATATACACACATATACATATATACACATATATAGTATATATACACATATACATATGTGTGTATGTGTATAGTGTATATGGTATACATACACATATATATGTAATAACTATATGTGTGTGACATATATATATATAGAGAGAGAGAGTCGTTTAAAAGTAAGTCAAGGGGGAGAGAAGTATCTTAACATGTCACTGCCCACTCCTTAAATCTAACCCGGGAGCCAAAAGGGCTGTACCACAGTGCTGTTTGTGGCCCTTACTATGCTCTTTGACTTTTTCGGTAAGCCTCAGTTCCCTCATTTGTAAAACTGTGAGGAAAGCACTATATTATTGTGAAAAATAAGATACCATATAAATGTTACAGATGATTATTACTTAGTCAATTTTGGGGACAGGACCAAAGCTTAAAGGAGGCAGTAGACACCCTTTGAGAAAGCTTTCCAAAAGGTGAGAATTATTGAGCATGTGGCTTTAGAAGCAAAGCTTTCGTGGTAGAAATCTCAAATAGAACTTGCAGGTTAAACTGGTTGTTTCTCACTCTCCTTTCCTTTCAAACACATCTTTTAGTCCTATCTGAAAAATGTCATTATGGAACTGAGGTCACACCCTACCCTGCAGTTTCATCATGCATTTCCTTTTATCTTAGATAATTCTATGACATCCTTATCTTGTCAGGTTTTAATTAATCACGGAGTCTTAGTGCTCATATAGCCTTTGTGTGTTTGTCTGATGTGAGATTTGAGAAAAATCCACGGGATCACAAGATTTCCCAAACACAGGAATAAGATACAATCACCATGTGAATTACCAAAGGATACATTTCAAATTGGGAACAGAAATCACATCTCACAGTTTTATTTATCTCATTTATTCCCTAATAACCACAGTATATACCTGTTCACACTCCCTTTCTGAACATTACCCCCTTCAGCTGTTCAGAGAGGGGCCCCACTACATATCTAGTATCTTTATTCTCTGAATACCACTGAGTGGACCTGGACATCTGATCCCAGTTGGGCGTGATGGATTTTCCAGCTGGGAATTTGGAATTGGGACACGGAGACTACTTACTTAATTATGGGTGCTGGACATGGAAGGTGACCTAAGGGCCATATGGAGATGGCCATAATAGTTTACATGCAAATGAGAGCCCAAGCTGCAGAGGAGGAATGAAGGCAGAGGGAGAATGAAAAGAGCCAGGCCGAGCGTGGTGGCTCACGTCCCAGCACTTTGGGAGGCTGAGGCGGGCGGATCACGAGGTCAGGAGATCGAGACCATCCTGGCTAACCCAGTGAAACCCCATCTCTACTAAAAATACAAAAAAAAAAAAAAAAAAAAAAAAAAAAAAACTAGCTGGGCGTGTTGGCGGGCGCTGTAGTTCCAGCTACTCCGGAGGCTGAGGCAGGAGAATGGCGGGAACCCGCGAGGAGGAGCTTGCAGTGAGCCCAGATCGCGCCACTGCACTCCAGCCTGGGCGACACAGTGAGACTCCGTCTCAAAACAAAACAAAACAAAACAACAACAAAAAAAGCGAATCTCCTCACTTGAGGGCATGAAGAGCAGAAAGAAAGTGAAGCAGATGTCCTAAGTTCCTGGGTTTTATGTTCAGTTTCATGGGTGGTCTCTGTTCATACTTTTTATTTAAATTTGTGGGATACTCCCTTAATCTTACGTGGTGCACTTTAGTAAACATGAGTTGGTTTGTTTTTTAAAAACAAACCCTCCCTGACTCAGGCAATACATCTGTAGTTAATTCCTAGTGTAGCCATGTAACTTATTGCCCAAGCCAGGATAATGTGGAGATCAAAGCAGACTTTCTCATTATAACTGAGCAACTGGTTGCAGAGCTGTCCTACATTGTTCAAACGCTGATGTGAAGCCTCTGAACTGGGAGAGGATTGTGAAAGAGCTTTCAATTGAGATGGGTCACAGCAGGTTATCTGTTGCTATGCAATTTATGACCCCCATACAGTGGCTGAAATTAAAATCATTTACTTTGCTCACACATCTGGGTCTTGATGGGGCTATGTTGACCAGATCTGGTTTAAGGTCTTCTATGTGGTGTGGTCAGATGGTGGCTGGGGATGGGTCATTCCGAATGTTTCTTCAATTACATGCCTGGGCTGAGAAAACTTAGGGACTAGAATAGCTGAGGCCCCATGAACATGACAGAGAGAGATTTTCTTTTATCTATCTGTCTGTCTCACTCTCACTCTCACTCTCTCTCCCCCCCCCCACCTAGCTACCTACCTACCTACCTGCCTATCATTGATCACCTACCATCTATCTATTATCTACCATCTATCTTCTATCTTTCATCTATTCATCTGTCTATCTACCTATAATCTCTTTATCCATCTACAATTTAGCACCTCACTTTTTTTTTTTTTTTTTTTTTTTTGATACAGGATCTGGCTCTGTCACCCAGGTGGGAGTGCAGTGGCGCTATCTCAGCTCACTGCAACCTCTGCCTCTTGAGCTCAAGCAATTCTCCCACCTCAGCCACCCGAGTAGCTGAGACTACAGGTACACACCACCACACCCAACTAATTTTTGTATTTTGGGTAGAGACACAGTTTCATCATGTTGCCCAGGCTGATCTTGAACTCCTGAGCTCAAGCAATCCACCCGCCTCAGCCTCTCTACCTGTTTTTACCCATGTAGTTTCCACACAGTGGTTCTAGGCAGTCAGGACTTCTTGCACAGCAACTGGAACCCCACAGAGCACATGGCCCAGATTCTGATGGAGTCTGGAAGTCTTGCAGCATCTATGGGCTGTGTTCTGTTTTGTCTATTGGCAACCAAAAAGTCTTGCCGAAGTGCAGGGAGAAAGGATGTAGACTCCAAGCCTCAATGGTAGGAGTGGCAAAGAACTGGCTGATGTGCTTTACACCCCTTCAGTGGGAGATAGCTTTGGAGAATTCACTGCCTTGCAGTGGGTTTGAAATGTCACATCGGTCACTTCCATGATGAGAGTGGGCATGATGACAACAAATTTGCAATATGTATAATATATTTTAAGGTAATCATTTTTTGGTTTTACTATATTTAAAGAAATACCACAACAAAGTTTAAAGGGTTATCTTTTATGGAAGTGAATGTTTTATTTAGAGCAACTTCGTTAAGTAAATGCTGAAATTCGTGAGAGTTGTGGCGCATCAAACACTTAATATTTCTCAAACCGTAACTTTTGTTAATTTTATCCATTCCTTTTTCATTTATTATAAAATATACAGACTTACCTTCACTGCAGTTATGGCTCATCAAAATAGTAACAAAATAAAATGAAGATATTCTTGTTTCTTGTAAGAAGAAAAATATTTAAAATTCTGATTAAAGAACTAGTAATAAGAATTTTATAGCTCTAGTCTCTTGATCAAGATGAGAATAATATATTACCTTATTAGGTTATGTAAACTGTTCTGTCCATTTTTCACACTTGGCACAAATTAATAAAAAATATTATTCAAGGGCGAGTAGAGTAACGTAGATATTAATCTGGTATGAGATCTTGGCTGGGCACGGTGGCTCATACCTGTCATCCAGCACTTCGGGAGGCCAAGGCAGGCAGATCACTTGAGGCCAGCCTGGCAACATAGCAAAACCCTGCTTGCACTAAAAATACAAAAATTAGCTAGACGTGGTGGTGCACGCCTGTAGTCCCGGCTACTCGGGAGGCTGAGGCAGGAGAATTGCTTGAACCCTGGAGACAGAGGTTGCAATTAGCTGAGATCACACCACTGCACTCCAGCCTAGGTGACACAGTGAGGCTCTGTCTCAAAATAAAACAAAACAAAAAAAAAGAGTAATACACAGCCCTTTATAAATAAAATTTAATATAACTGATCATAAATCAGACACGAAAAATAAAAACATATAAATTGATACTTAAAAATACTCTTATTTTTCTTTTTATTTCATCAGCAGCAGTGATAGGCAATTTAAATAAGAACTTGCATACAGTTTACATATGACCTAATGCCTTTGTTCTACATTAGACCCTTGTGTTACAATCAATGACACAATTGAACTTCAATTCAAGATGTAACTGGAATTCCTGGAAAAGAAATGGCCGCCCATGCTGAGTAATCTCTAGACCTCTTTTGGGTGGAATTCTGCAGATGGCTGGGGGTAGGACTTTAGCCAACCTCGTGATCACAGTGGAAGGTAAACAGAAGCACTGTCGAGGGGAGTGGGTGGTCCTGGAAGTAAGGAAAGGGCATCTGGCAGCAAGAGAGAGTGAAAGGAGGAGAGCTACGTGGATAACGTATTGAACATTCATGGATTTGTTGTTGGAGTACTTCTTATTTGGTTTACTTTTCTTTTACTGTTGTCCTCAAGTCTTCCTCACCAGGTAAATGGACAGACACAACACTGAGTATAGGATACATCACAGATATTCACTCATTTAAATTCATTTTAAAACTGAAATTTCATAGGAGCAAAGTTTGCCCTGCCAGACTAGATGCTTTTTGTCAACTGATTCGTGGAAGATGAACAGAAGGGCCGGGTAATTTTTTTTTTAATGCTTGAATTCATCCGTGAGTTAAAAATAGAGCAAAGTATTACATGGCCAGAAATCAGATTTATTAGAAAGCTACAGCAATTAAAACCTTTGAGCACTGATCCAAGAACAGACAACTAGAAGAAAGAAATAACAGGGTCCAGAATGAGGCCCACACAGGTCGGGTCTTCTGACTTCCTGCAACTATGCAGTTCCATGTAGTCGAAAAGTAGTCTTTTGTTTTTCATTCGGGGTACAGTGTAATTTGTACTTAGTAAAACATACAAATCTTAAATATGTATCTACTTAATGATTGCCTGTGTAACTATCATTCAGCTCAAGATAAAAGGATATCTCCATCATCCCGGGAAGTTCCCTCCTGGTCCTTCCCCACAGGTATCCCCAGGGACAACCTGTTATTCTGAAGAAATCCACCGTCAATGATAATAGTTTTGCCTACACTGGAATTTCACTTAAAGAGAAAAATGCAGCATGTCCTCTTTGGGGTGTCTGGCCTCTTCCAGTCTTACGTTTGTGAAATCTATCCATATTGTTCTGTGTAGCAATGGTTTGTCTTCCTCGTTTGGCCATGTAGAATTCCATTATATAAGTACACCATACTTTGTGCATCCAATTTCCCATTGGTAGACATTTGGGTTGTTTCTAGTTTTTGTCCATTCTAAATAAAGCTGCTATTAACATTCTTGCACAAGTCTTTTTGTAAAATCATGCAATCATTTGTATAGACTCATTCTTAGAGGTGGAATTGCTGGAACACAGGCATAAATTAAAGTGTATTAGAAACTGCCAAACAGCTTTCCAAAGTGGCTGTATTGCTTTATACTCCCACCAGCAATACAAGAGAATTTCCGCTGCTACACATTCACAGCAATACTATTGTCCATTGATTATTGATTTTTTAATGAAGCCATACTTACGTTTTAAATTCGAACAACTGAAAAAACCAAAACCATGCAGTTAAATATTTTATGGTACATTTTAGTAGTTGTTTTTCTTTCTGATTTTTAAAAGTTCTGCAGCCATTGCATATGGTTGTTTCTCCTTTATGTAGTTAACATAGAAAATCACATTAGTTTTCAACTGTTAAATCAACCTTTCATTCCAAGGATCCCGGCAGTGTTCTACTTTGTTTCCTTAGTGGTGGTTATATGATGTTCACTTTCTGATAAATCATAGTTGCACACTTTTGGTAAATTTTTGTGTTTTATTTATACCAAGTGAATATAAATTGTTTTGCTACATTACTGTTAAAATAATGAGGATTAACATTTCAGTAAGTAACTGCTTACTAAGTAATACTATTTTGGTAAATTGACCTACAATAACTAACATATTTTGCTTACCATGAAGAAAACCTTGCTTGATCTACCCTATCAAAATCTCCAAAACTTTTTTTTTTTTTTTTTTTTTTGCAGAAATTAAAAAGCTGATCCTGAAATTCATATGAGATTGCAAGGGACACTGAATAACCAAAACAATCTTGAAAAAGACAAATAGAGTTAAGGACTTACTCGTCATGATTTCAAAACTTATTGTAAAGCTACATGAATGAAAACAGTGTGGTACTGAAATAGAATAAACTTATAGACCAATGAAATGGAGTCGAGAATTCAGAACCGATACACCCATATGTCAATGTTCAACAGATTTTCAACAAGGGTTCCAAGATCATTCAATGAAGAAGGAAGTGTGTCTTCAACAAATGGTGCTGGGACAACTGGATAGCCACATGCAAAAGAATGAAGGTGGGATGTGACCTTACAACATATATAAAACTAATAACTCAAAGAGGATAAAGGACACAAATATAACATCTTAAACTCTAATACTCTGTTTTTTTGTTTTGTTTTGTTTTGTTTTGTTTTGTTTTAATGGAGTTTCACTCTTGTTGCCCAGGCTGGAGTGCAACGGCGCGATCTCAGCTCACTGCAACCTCTGCCTCCCAAGTTCAAGAGATTCTCCTACCTCAGTCTCCTGAGTAGCTAGGACTACAGAAATGTGCCACCATGCCCGATTAATTTTGTATTTTTAGTAGAGATGGAGTTTCTCTACTAAACCCCATCTTGGTCAGGCTAGTCTCGAACTCCTGACCTCAGGTGATCCAACCACCTTGGCCTCCCAAAGTGCTGGGATTATAGGCGTGAGCCATGGTACCTGGCCAACTCTAATACTCTTAGAAGGAAATCCTCATGGCCTTGAGCTTGGTAATTGTTTCTTAGATATGATACCAACAACACAAGCACAGAAGAACAAAAATGTATAAACTGGGCTTCATCAAAACTTTTTTTAAAATGTGCATTAAAGGATATTATCAAAAGAATTTAAAAACCCACGGAATGAGATAAAATATTTGCAAAGCATATATTTGATAGAGGTCTAGTATATAAAATGTGTATACCAAGAACTCTCACTCTTACAACTGAAGAACAAAAAGTCAAACAAAAATAGACAAAATACTTTTCTCTAAAGAAAAGATAAAAATGACCAACAAGACATGAAAGATGCTTGGGAAATGGGATGATTATAATAAATAAATTTTTTAAAGGAACATTAAGTGTTGGTGAGGATGTGAAGAAATTGGAACTTTCCTACATTGCAGGAGAGAATGTAAAATGGTTTCGCCACTGTAGAAAACAGTTTAGTAGTTATTAAAAACATTAAACATACAATTTACCATATGAATCAGAAATTCCACTTTTGGCTATAAACCGAAAAGAATTAAAAACTGGCAGTCAACAATGGGATGCCATCTCACACCACTCAGTATGGCTATTATTAAAAAGTCAAAAAATAACAGGTGCTGGTGAGGTTGGGGAGGAAAAGGAACATTTCATTGCAGCACTATTCACAATAGCAAAGATATAGATTCAACTTAAATGCCCAGCGATGGTAGAATAGATAAAGAAAATGTGGTACATGTACACCATGAAATACTATGTGGCCATAAAAATGGATGAGATTGTATCCTTTGCAGGGACATGGATGGAACTGAGGGCCATTACTCTTAGCAAACTAACACAGGAACAAAAAACCAAATACCACATATTCTCTTATAACTGGGAGCTAAATGATGAGAACACATGGACACATAGTGGGGAACAACAGACACTGGAGCCAACTGGAGAGTGAAGGGTAGGAGGAGGGACAGAGTCACAAAAACAAACACCTACTAGGTACTAGGCTTTATACCTGCATGGTGAAATAATCTGTATAACAAACCCCCATGACATGAGTTCACCATGAAACAAACAAACCTGCACATGTACCACTGAACTTAAAAGAAAAACAGGTAGTCCAACAAAGACTTCTGTTTCTAGCAGCCCTATCAACAGCAGCTAAAAGTGGAAACAAACCAAATTCCCATGAACTGATCAATGCATCAACCAAGTTTTTTATATCTATGCAATGCAATATTATTATAAGAAAACAATGAAGTACCAATGCAGTCTCCAACATGAATGAACCTGAAAAATAGGCCGAGTGAAAGAAGCCAGATACAAAGGTTATATATGGTGTAATTTCCCTTTACATAAAATATCAAAAATAGGGAAATTCACAGAGACAGGAAGCAGATCTGTGGTTGTCAAAAGTTAGAGGAAGTGGGGAGATGAAAAGTGACTGATATTTGGCACAATGTTTCTACTTGGGGCTATGAAAATGTCCTGGGGCCAGATAGTGGTGACGGATACACAACATTCTCCATGTAGTAATGCCACTGAATTATATGCTTCAAAATGATCACAACAATGAGTTTTATTTTAGGTGTCTTTTACCGCCATAAAGAGCCACAATTCCCTGACACTGCTGTTCTTAAACTTTATAAACTTCTTAAGCCATATATTATTTATTATCGTTGTATTTTATAAGACTATCTGTATAGAAAGTCTAATGTTAAATAATTTTATTTGCATAAATCCTATTTGTGTTTTTTAGTAATTCTGAGGTATGAAGACAGCAACTTTGGGGGATAATTAAGCCTTCTTATCTGTATAATATTCATTTGGAATTTTCTTCTGACATGCAAGACATATGTACATTTAGTCGTGAGAATGGTTTTAAGTTCACGGTTATGGTCTCTGATCACCTTAGAATGACTCCATGGAGACGGAGCTAATTCAAGTCCCGTCCACAATGTGGACATCAGCTTTTAAGGGTCTCTACTCAGAGTCAGATAAGCCGCATGCTCGGAAGTTGACCATTTACCCAGTTATTTCCCAGGTTCCTGGTTCAACCACTACCCTTCTTTTTGTACTTCATTAATAAGCACATTTTTCTTTTATCCCTCAGACATATGCCCCGGTAAGCATTCATAACTGTTATCCGCAGAGAAGTTCATGCAGAAAGACATGCGCCGGGTGACACGTTAAGGAAGAGAGAGAAATGCTGGCCCCAGGACATTACCAATTCCAATTGCAACGTTCACCAGAGGCTTCAGGACTCGACAAAACTGCCAGAGCCTACTCCTTCCTGGGCTGCTCAAGACCACGGAAGCTGCAGGAACAATCTGTCTGTCAGGGTTAGGCCTTCACAGGAGAGAACTGCCCCACAAAGGCAAAATCAACAGTATTTAATGTGCTTGCATGAATATTTGTTTTATTTTACTCACTTTCAGTTTTTACCTGCAACATATCTTAAAATCCCATTTTGTGTGAACCAACTAGGTTCTATGGATGAATACCAAATACCTCAGTCGGTTTCAGAGGTGTAAGGACATTTCTGTCTCGGGAAAACGCCAGGAAATAGAAAGCTTGCATGATGAAGATCATTCTTTAAAGAGCAAGTGCTGACTCAAGAGCATATTTTCCTGGTGCCCCAGTCTGATGAGCTTCAGTAGACTGAAGATTCACATTTGATTCATGATGTCTTTTTTCTAAGTTCATTATGAAATGTAAACAGTCAGTGGAAAACATTAGAGGGAATGAGTCCGACTTTAGGAAGATTTAGGAAAATATTGTTATGGGAAGTGATGTCTTTCAGTCAACTTAGAGACAGTAAAAATGCATCTGCTTTTGTTGGGAAAGGGGGCACTTCCTGTGTTGCCAATGAGTTGTGACCTCTAAACCAAGGTCTTGCCCCATAGAGAGAATGGTTTCCTAAAAATTCAGAAATATGACCATTCTAATAGTCCTAGCTATTTTTCCAGCTTACCTCTGTTCCTCAAATATATCATCAACTGTTAGTGTGGACTGCAAAAGTCACCTGGCTTTAAACCCAAAAGAATTGGTTGAATTAGAAATCAGAGTGACTAAGCAAGTGACAAGAATTACTGAATAAGTCCATCCTCTATCCTTTTGAATTCAGATGAAGTGAATCCTTATTTTACAAGTCCTTATTTTACATGAAATATAAAATCTTATTTTTTTTATATTTTGTGTTACAAATCCTTATTTTACATGAGAGGCTGAGGCAGGAGGCTCACTTGAGCCCAGGAGTTCAAGGTGGCCGTAGGCTATGATCTGTAACTGTACTCCAGGCTGGGCAGGACAGTGAGACCCTGTCTCTAAAGAAAACAACAAAACAAATCATAAAAGCAGGTAAACAGTAAATTTGTGCTAGGAGATAATTGTTTCTAGTACAAATGTCTCACTCTTTTTTTCTTCTTTCTCCTCTCTCTTAATCTCTCTCTCTCTCTCTCTCTCTCTCTCTCACACACACACACACACACACATAAACACACACAAACACACAGACACACACACACACCCCTACACCTCTAATTTATCTACAGGACTCAGATCACTCTGGTTTTCTGGGTGTCCTCCCGTTATTTAAAATACAATCTAATAGGCAAAAACCTGGCAGATTGCTCACAAAATAAATCATTTGTGTAAAGAATAAGTGAAGTAAATGAAGTGGCACCGAGACACGTTCATGAGCCTCATACTTACTTAAGCTACATAAGCATATATTTCATTCAATAAAAACACAGACCTTTGGCCAATGCCTCGCAAGTCTACATGCTGTGAAGATTTGCGGCTGATCCTAATTGGGACACACGAAAGAGAAAATTGAAAAGCCCACATCAATAATGATTTGTTAATCTGTTGCTGTGTTAAAATTAATCAAAACCTACATCTACCATAAGAATCATAATTTTTAAAACGGGAGAGAATGGTGACTCAGAACAGGAAAAAGCTTAGTTACATCACAGTTTGGTATTAAGGTATGTTCCTTAGCAATCTGAGGAATTGATATACTGGAGCTGAAACTCTTCCCCTACCCGCCACCTCCACAAATTTCATACCTTTCAGAGTGTGTCTTGTGGGACTATAATACTATTTTTTAAACAGTGTTTTATTTTAGAAACAAAATAATTACAAGAAAAGTCTTACACTTTTTTCAGTAACGTCTGTTACAAAGATTTGTCATTGACACACAAGTGGAATGAGGTGACATTTGGCCACACTGATGTTTATTACCCAAAACTGTGCTGGAGACAAATGGTTGCATAAATTTTAGATTCACCGCCAACTTTAAAATAGAAATTTGAGTAAAATAAATAAACAAAATTTATTCAATTTGATTTAGGAAGATTTTACCCTTCTGGAAGTCAGTTAAACATCGAACTATATTTAAAAGTCCTTTTTACATTAAACTTATGAATACAGCTGCAACTTAATTAAGACCACGGCATGACATACAATACACTGGGATTCCCAATGTCGTTTCTGCTCCAAAGCATCTCCATAGCTTTGGTGGCAGCAGGATGTTGAGTACCACAACACCAAGGAGACTTCATGAAATTCCATAAAGCAGGGAATGGGTACTTTGGAAAAAACTTGTAAGAAATTCTTATATAACATATTCCCCTTCCCTATTTGAATAATATCACCACAAATGGATTTATTTTTTCCAAATTAGTCCTTCATCCTGCTCCATTTGTTAATCCTATCTCACTTTTCCTGGATTGTAAATTCTTTATCATATATTCAGGTCTAATAAACACCATTTCCTAATAATTACTTAAACAATGTTCGCAATTTTTGCCCATCTAGTTTATCATTATTTTATATACTTGTGTACTACATTCAAAGCTTAGCTCCAGGAATTATGAAATGTTTCATTTTTGTACTAAGCTAGAACCTTGCATTTTCAAATAATCGAAAAACCTTTTTAGATTATAATCACCTACCCAAGCTTATGTAAAAAAGAATTTACCATAAATATGTATGTGTAATAAAAAATGTGTAAGCCCCAAAGTAAGAAGACAATTATTTTGATTTTGATTGGATCAAAAAGACTTATCAACTTTGAAACATTTAATGCACAGGAAGCTGTAGTCTAGACCACAGCTGACAGTCAAGATAGGCGGCTGACTATAAGATTAAGGGATTAAAGAGTGAGTTGAAAGAAAAGAGACAAGCAATATCCCCAAAGAATTAAAGAACTGAGATGATATCAGGGAAGCAATGAGATACAGAGATAGAGGAAGAGGTACAATAACGGGACTGGTGAGCCAAGTGATAGGAACACCAGATAGAGCTTCCTTGCAGGAGAGGAAGTAATGGGTACTCCACCAGCAAAGCCACCCACAGATGACAAGGGACAACGATAGAAAAAAATCTTCGAAGACAACGCCTCCTAGGCACAAAAGCCCAATCATGGTATTTCAGAGCATAATTGAAAGAGAGAGAGAGAGAATGTGTGTGTGTGCATGTGTGAGTGTCTGTGTATGTGTGTGTCAGAGAGAGGAGGGGAGAGGGAGAGAGGCATGCAGTGTTTTGTGCTGATACGATTATCTTAATTTCACTGATTACAATCGCTCCTGATTATCAAAGCAATCAGTTCAAGTTCTTTAATTAGAAAATTGGTGTGATTACACAGAACAAAGTTTAGGGAACACATGCAGAATGAAATTTATGTAGAACAAAAGGTGATTATACTCTATCATACAGATTTGCTAATTGGTTCAATAGATTTTATATGTTAAGGAGATCCTTGGCACACATGTGTAACATTCTAGTCTTACCTAACTTGCCTATATTTTAAAATATTTTCAAATTTTCCTTTTTCTTCCCAAAGAGTTTTTGTTTAAGCTTCTAACTTGATCACGCATAGTATCTTGTAATTGTTACTTTCAATAGAACTTTTTTCCTTTAGTTTTATAATACAGATCTAAAATAGTAAACAGGTGATTCCAAATCAACATCAAAAGAACTGCTTATTTAAAGTATGTTGGTATAAAGAGACTATAACCATAGCCCGGGCTAAAAATAGCATGGATAATAGATAATAGTTGTAAATCCTTTGTGGTAAACTGTGTCAATTACCTAATTTGAATTTTCCAAATTACATATATCTATTAAAATAAAAATGAAAAATAATGCAGGACATACATGCACAATTTTGTCCACTGGAAATGGTTTATATTGGGTAATGGAACTTCCTTTCAAAGTTTATATGCTAAGCATTTTTTAATTTATTTTTATTTTATAGACAGGGTCTCTGTGGCCCAGCCTGAAGGGTAGTGCTTACTGCAGCCTGGAACTCTTGGACTCAAGAGATCCTCCCACCTCAGCTTCCCCAGTAGCTGGGACTACAGATGTGTACTACCACCCATGGCTAATTAGAAAAAGGTTGTAGACACAGGGTTTCACTAGGTTGACCAGGCTGGTCTGGAACTCCTGGTCTCAAACAATCCTCCCACTTCAGCCTTCTAAAGTGCTGGGACTGCAGGCATGAGCCATCGCACCTATACTCTAACCATTTTATAATAAGTTAAAATGCTGTGAATCATACTTAATTCACTTAAATCTGAAGGATCTTTTAAAAACTATTTAGCAATTAAGGCCAGTTGACATAAAATGAATTTAAAGAACTTTAATTATAAAGAAGGCTTTAGATTCATAAAACCATGTCTGAGGTTTCCCTTTTCAAAGTTTCAGTTACTTGATGTCAACCACAGTTTGAAAATATTAAATGAAATCTTCCAGAAATAAACAATTTATAAGTTTTCAATTGTGTGTCACTCTGAGTAGCGTGATGAAATCTTGCGCCATCCGGAGCAGTTCCCCTCTGTCCCTTTCGGGATGGGAATTGTTCCTTTGTCCACACTCCGCAGTATCTACCCATTAGTCAATGAGGAGCCATGGCGACAATCAGATCAACTGTTGTGGTCCCGCAGTGCTTGTGTTAAGAGTACGTGCAAGAGTAGTGATGCTGGCAATTCAAATATGCCAAAGAGAAGCTGGAAAGTGCTTCCTTTAAGTGAAAAGGTGAGAGTTCTCGACTTCAGGAAAGAAAAAAAAAAAAAAGTATGCTGAGAAGTTGCTAAGACCAACAATGGAAATGAATCTTCTATCTGTGAAAATGCGAAGAGGGAGAAAGAAATTCATTTTAGTTTTGCGGTTACATTTCAGCCTGCAAAAGTTACAGCCACAACGTGAAATACGTGCTTAGTCAAGATAGAAAAGGCATCACATTTGTGGGTCAAAGACATGAACATGTATTTTGATTGATGGTGATCAGGTCGGTGCTGTCTTCGGTTTCAGGAATCCACTGGGGGTTTGGAATGTATGTTCCTCAGATAAGAGGGGACACTGTGCAGTTCTTTTCCACCAGACTTCAGTCACAGAGAAGAGAGACGAGTGCAGGAGGTGGGCACACACACGCGTGCCCCTCCTCAGGATCCTACCTCCTGGTGTTCATGTTCTTCTATGATCCCTTCCCCTTGAGTGCTAGCAGAACCTGTGATGCGTTTCTAACCAACAGAACGTAGCAAAGGTCGTGGGACATCGGTCCCAGGACGCAATCTTGCCGGTGGACTCACACTGGAGCCTCTCTGTTAGGGTCTGGCCTTGTAATCAGCCACGGTGCAGGGCCCCAGGTGCAGGAAGCTGAGGGTGGCCTATGGCCAGCAGGAAGCCAGAGCCTTCAGTCCTGAACCACGGAGAAATGAATTCTGTCATCAATCTAGTCAGTTTTGAAGTGGATTCTTCTCCCATGACACCTCCAAAGTGAGAACACAGCTGCCAAAACACCTTCACTGCAGCCTTTTGAGACCTTCAGCACAGGGCTCAGGTAAGCCACCACCAGACTCTGGACCCATGGGAACTGAGATGATAAATGTGCGTTTTAAGGCACATGCTAAGTTACTATAGGACAATAGAAAATGAAACTAGCCTAAAGCAATTCATAAAAACAAGTATATAAATCAAGAAAAAAATACTTCCATAATTTTTGACTACCTGTGGGTTAATTTTTACTGACTATGTCTGGAGGAAAAGGGAGAGAAAGGAGAGTAGAGAGGTTTTTGGAAAGCTTTAGTTACAGACATTTTATTTACAGGGCATTCATAGCAGAGGTTGAGAGGATTGAAGAAAGCCTTTTGAGTGTAACTAATATTATTAAGAAAGCCATGGAACAAGAAAAGGCAAGATACATTTGAAGAACTACAGAGAGAAGAACTAGAGCAGGAGCATTCTTTGTAGTAAAATCAGAGAGGATGAAAAATATGGTAAAGTCAATTTACAAAAAATCTTGAAACTAAGCAACATAGAAAGCATTCTTTATCCTGCTGGGAAAAGGAAGACAGATAGAATGGGAATAATATGGTAAAAAGGATATTTCTTAAAATAGTGTTAATATACTGCTGGGTCTGACAGACTGGAAAAAGAAAACTTTAAAGGTAGAAACACCAGGTAGAGGATTATTACAATCATCTAAGAATAGCCCAGGTTGGTGAAAACTCTGGTCTGCCCAACTCAATCAGTCCTGAATAAGTGTTGTTCAAACATAAACTTTAAGTCAACATAGTTGTGGATCTCATTATTTCATCAAGTTTTCACTGAGATTCATTAATTTCAGACTTCGAAATGAAGACATTAAGAAGAAGAATCAATGAGATCATGTATATTCTGAAAGAATAATTCTCCACTAAACAGACGCTGATGAAAAAGAAAAGGCCTTGGCTAAAAACCCAATCAGTCATTTACGTACAAGCCCCTCCCGTTCTTAGGTAGGAAATGAGTTGGGTAGTAAGATGAAAAGATGGAAATAACTTGCAAAACAAAAGAGCAGGAATTTTTATTTTGTGCAAAGGACGATAAAGGCAAGAAGGAAAAGGTGAGAAAAGAATAAAGGATGGCTATTCAGTTGTTGATGGTTGCAGCTCCCAAACCTTCCCACTGAAGCCTGAAGTATTCACAAAAGCTTGTACAAGTGCATTTTTGTTTTGTTTTGCATGGTATCCACCTTCCGAGTTGCTGAGTTCGACCTTCGTGCTAAACAGAATTTGAGAGTATCTGGTGGAAGGCATTGGGCTTACTTAGCTGAGAAATGAGAATTTTTATACAATAAATGGGAAAAGTGGTGGGACATCAGATGAGAGTTGGTTCACAAACACATTTAGTAAAATAACTTAGGTACATATACATCTCAATATATTATATGAAAAGCAAGTAACACGCTACAGTTCCCACTACAAATTGTTAGATGTAGAATCTCGTTTTGAATACTATTTCTATAACATATTGTTCCTTGATTAATTGATTATTTTCTGCTGGAAATGAAACAACTAGAAAAATGTTGGCTGTGGTGGAGTTTGGAAGTCTGGTTTGGTATTGTTTGAGCTTTTCAGCTTTAACTTCTTTGCTGCTTTTTTTTTTATCTTTTATATTTCAAAGACTCTGTATTTGTACACTTACTACGTTTCTACAAACTGGCAGTTAATAAAATTAGGCAAGGAAATAGATTAGTTGTCTGAGTTCAACATAGCTAAGTTTTGACAATGAAAGTTAATTGAATTCTTACTAAATATGATAATTGCAAAGATAATAAAAATGTCTATTATTTCCTTAGAAATTCTTATTGGTCATTCCAGTAAAAAGATTTAGCTATTATAATACAATATCATAATAAAATGGGCTCCTTTACAATTATCAGTTTAATTAGCAAGTATGATTGAAAATGTCTGTATATGTATTTAAAGGCAAACATGGACATAGATAAATAATGTACAATTATTTAATGTAGCTAAATAATTATATTATTTAATGTATTTTAATGTCCACAATGCATTTTTGAAGGTTCTTTGTGATAAAAATAATGGTATAATAAAAAATTGGAAAATTCAAAATACAAACTATTTCTTACGATTAGCAGATTTGAAACCCATTTGAACTATGACAATAAAATTCAATCTGACTGAAAAGCAAATTGTCATATCAACAATATGTTATTAAAGATTATCACCTAAAGTTTTAAAATTGTCACAGTATTTTACAGCAATAGTTTAATCATCTCTTCCTTGTAATAATTATAAGTTGTATTAAACATAAAGACAATACATACTTATGGTGATCCCTTGACAGTTTATTAATAAGAAAGCTACCATTCAACAATTATCTAGCCGATGTCAAATCTTTATAACAAGCTCATGAGCCAGTATTAACTCCACTTAACTAGTAAAGAAACCAAGTCTCAAAGACAATAACTTGACTTGCATCAAGCCATTAGGGCACATAAAAACACTGTGTGACACTCACACATCACTGCCTCCAAAATTGATGGTCTTTCTAAAATAGATTTTCATGAAGGACTTTAATAAATTTATACAACTGTGTTTTCTTTAATCCATGGCCCCTCAAATGCCCACCTGCATAAAAAGTTCAGGAGAAAAGAAGGAAGAATTCATAGGAAGTCTGTTTTCTGCCTAAATCAACTCCTACTTCTGTACTGAAAATAATGTCTATTTATGGTGAAACCCATGGGAAGTCTGTCCCTGACAGACTCAGGAATTGTGGGGCGGCTCTCGCTCAACCTGCAGTTCCAGTTCGAGCATGTAATCATTTGAGTATAAAGAATGTGGAGAATAGGACGGTGATAATAGTGGGTGAAATTTTAAAGATGAACTAATTCAGTTATGTACAAAATTATAAAATAATACTGAGAATTGTAACTTCTAGTTATAAAGCCTCAAATTCATATTCATATGATCTGTCATGTCAGTACTATTCCTACCGATGAGAAAGTTTAGAAAGTTTAGTTAACATTTCCAACTTGTTCATGACCTCCTAGGGCATCCTGTTCTCTATGTGTAAATCTGCTTCCTTGCATGGAGCTACATTCTGTTTCTCTTGTAATTTTTCACAAGGGAAAAGAATTACAAGGCCTTTGTAATTAGGGTCCTTGTAATTAGGGTCTTATAATTTCCTTTTTTTTTTTTTACAAGAGAAAGAATTACAAGGGCCTTCTTTTACCCAGCTCCAATACTGAACAAACATAAGTCACAATAAGAAGAATAAGCTATAAGAGTAAACTCTACATGGCAAATGCTTCAGATACTCAAAGCTATTTTGCTTTGAGCTTTTCTCTTCTTTGAGTGAAAAACCCACAGTCACTCTGCCTCTTCCTCACATAATATGGTTTTAGGTTCCTCATCTTTCTAACAGTCCAAATGTCCTTTTTCCTGGAATCTCCTTTCTATAGCTAGATGCACCAAGGCTCTCAAATTACATTTTATTATTCCCGTCCTTCTGCCCCCCTTGTTTTAGATAATGTATTGCTACCAATGCAAACTTTGACTTTATTTATTGGGAAAGGGTAGCACTCATATTACACTATTGCCAAAAAAATCACACTTTATAAATTATTTAAGTAATCAGTAGTTTGGAATTTACATTTGCCCTTGTTCATTTTTCTATTGTGGGTTAAGTGCATTGTTCAGATACATCAAGTTCTTTTTAGATTTTCCTTCTACACTCAATGTGTTTTCCACTTCTTCCAGCTACAGACTTAGAAAATGTATATAGCCCAGAAATGAGTGGTTTAAAACGAATGCAGATCAAGAACCCAGGAAGCTGAAGGAATTTTGAACCTTAAAGTAAAGAATTTGTGCAACTGTGAGCGGCTGTGATTTTTCTGCAGTTGGTAGATCAGCTCTGGAGGGAGAAGTGACAAATCTGGTCTGGTTTAATGTGAAGAAAACATCAGCCTGGAACACACAGGAGAGACTGTGTGATTATAATTATGTAGGATACTGAAAATCACAAGGCCAGAACAGGGGCTTATCCATACCATTTCTGCCAATGTTATTTATCAAACCCCTGGGGAGAAGACACTGCACTGCAATTAGTCTACTAATCTACAGAGAAGTGAGATTTATATTGTAATTATACTTTGCTATGCATATATTTATGCTTAACATAAATCCATATTTAATAACTGCATAATCTTCTTCCATTGTATGGAATCAGTCATTATATGTGAATCCTTGTTATCTGAAAAAAACGCCAAGTTATGTAGCTCCCTTTTACATTTTAGAATAGGCAGCCAAACCAAAGCAGAACCATATGAACTTGATAATTATTCTTGACCATGGTGGAATCCTAGGGGACTGATGGGGTAAGCAGCCATTGTTCCAGGACCCTGTCAAGCCTGGGCTGCTGCTGTTGGTTGTACCACCCATGACCCATGCCTTCCACTGCCTTCAGAGTAAATAAACTCCTTTCCAGGAAGCATCTCACTCCTCAGTTACACACCACCCCCTTCCCACTCTGCCGCATTGTCGTCAGGCCGCTGAACATCCAGATCGACCAGGAAAATTGTTGTCTGATCTCTTTATCATGATTTCCAGCACCAATTTCATAACATTTCAGGGAGTTAGGACTTCCTATGAGTAAAAATAAAAAATGTAGAGAATTATTTTGGTTCAGACATTCGGTCCTCTGGTTTAAGCCCTCAACTAGTTTTAGGAACGATCACTGCCGTCTCTTCTTTGTGACTCTGAATCAGAGTATTCAGAGCTGACGTGTGATCACCTCCATAGCCCCTGGCTGGGCCCCTGACCCTGTTCTGGCCTGGTGTCATCACAGCTTCCTTCACTGGATGTGCCGATTGCAGTTCCTGCCCTTATATTTCTACCTGGATCTCAGTTCTCAGTGTAAATATTACAGGCGTTTATCTTTAAAATACTTAAAGATATTTTAGTACCTGTGATATCTTTAAAGTATTTTTAAAATATGACAAAAAGGATTGCATTGCCCATGGAAACGCCTACTTAAATCTCCTGTAGCAAAAAGTGTGAGTGGCCCAGGCCCCAGCTGCTGTGCGAGTCACACATTGGCCACACATCACCAGGTGCTCCCAGCCCATTCAACTGAGTATAACAGGCATGCTCATCAAGGCGGCTCCACTCCTGCAAGATGTGGGATCCTCCCACAGCCAACTTTGCTTGGGTGAGAACTACCTCTCAGCCTACTGGAGATTTCTTAGAGCTCTGCTACATCCTGAAACATTTCCTACCAGATCCGCTGCTTTCTTCTCTCCTTCTCCGGGTCTATGGGCTGTCCTGGGTCTCCCAAAATTCCTACATTGAAGCAACTTCAGAATGCGACCATATTCAAAGAGAAGGTCTTTAAGGAGGTTCATGAAGATTCACTGAGGTATTAGGGTGGGCACTAATCCAATCAATGTACCTGGTGCCCTCACAAATAAGGTTAGGACACAGACACACAAGGACCGAGGATGAACAAGTGAAGAAAAGGTGAGAAGACCGCTGCCTGCAAACCAAGGACAAGGGTCTCAGAAGAAAACAAACTTCCTGACATGGCACCCAGATCTTGGATTTCTTGCCTTCAGAACTGTTAGAAAATAAATGACTGTCGTGCAAGTGGCCCAGGCTGTGGTATTTTGTGATAGCAGTCTGGGCAGCCATATAGATTGTCAGCGAGGATCACACCAGGATGGGACATTTGAACGCCCTCTCAGCCTCATCTGGGACCTTCCTTGTATAACAAGAACAAACAACTGGTTTTCCTTCTACTACACCCTAAACACTCAACACAAACACTTCTGTGATCACATGAGTAGGGGTTTTCAACACACCAAGCAATCATCCAGTGGACACCAGCAATTCCATTCAATTTCACACAGGTAAGGGCTCAGTCCCACAAAACTCTTCCCATTTCAGACGCCAGTTCAGAGTCCCAGGTTGTGTCCTGTACTTCTGACCAATCAGCTACAAATTGGGGCTCCCGGCCGGGTGCGGTCCTCAGGCCTGTAATCTTAGCACTTTGGGAGGCCGAGGTAGGCAGATCACAAGGTCAAGAGATGCAGACAATCCTGGCCAACATGGTGAAACCCCATCTCTACTAAAAATACAAAAATTAGCTGGGTGTGGTGGTGTGCACCTGTAGTCCCAGCTACTCTGGAGGCTGAGGCAGGAGAATCACTTGAACCCGGAAGGCAGAGCTTGCAGTGAGCCGAGATCACGCCATTGCACTCCAGCCTGACAACAGAGTGAGACTCTGTCTCAAAAAAATAAAAAATAAAAAATAAATAAAATTGGGGTTCCCATGACCCTCTTCTTGGGTTCAATAATTTGCTAGGACAACTCCCAAAACTCAGGGAAACACTTGACTTGTGTTTACCATTTATTGTAAAGGGTAATAAAACACAGAGTGATGAACGGCCGGCAAAGGGGCACATAAGGTGGGTCTGGGGCCAGGCATGGAGCTTCCAAGCTCACCAGGCAACCCTCACAGCACACCCGTGTGTTCAGTAATCTGGGAACTCTCTAAACCCCATAGTTCAGAGGTTTTTATGGAGTCTTCATTATGTAAGCATGATCACTTATTAACTCAACATCCAACTTTTCTTCCTCCTCCAAAGGTTAGGGGTTGGGGTTGAGAATTCCAAGCTCCTAATCATGGCTAGGTGACCGGTCCCCAGCCAGGAGCCATCAGGGACTGCCTCATTAGAACAAAACATGTCCCTGTCACCCAGGAAGTCCCAAGGGATTAGGAGCTCTGCATCAGATAGGAACTCTGTGTCAGAAACTAAGGGCAGAGATCAAATATATACACAGATCCACAGATTCACAAATAGACATAGATATACGTATACACACACACAGTAAGAGATACGTATCTTATTCTAGCACAATAGCACATAACCCCTTTCCTCTTGCTGCTGTTCCCCTCACAAATCTCTTGCATATCTAACCTCTTCTTGGTGTTCACTTCTCAGTGGATCCAAACTAACCCAGGCTTGCTAAAAAGAGACACAAGCCAAAACACACCTTTCATGCTTGAAACAATCTCCTACGGTGAAAAGAGAAGAGAATGCCCTAGGGGCTGTCCCTGCTTGGAATACAGCCTGCACACCCCTCCTGTGGCATATAAGAAGGCCACACATCTGACCAGGTGTGGTGGCTGATACCTGTAATCCCAGCACTTCGGGAGGCTGAGGCGGGCAGATCATGAGGTCCGGAGATCGAGGCCATCTTGGCCAACATGGTGAAACCCCGTCTCTACTAAAAATACAAAAATTAGCCAGGCGTGGTGGCTCACGTCTGTAACCCCAGCTACTTGGGCGGCTGAGGCAGGATAATCGCTTGCACCCGGGAGGCGGAGGTTGCAGTGAGCCGAGATCACCCCACTACTGCACTCCAGCCTGGTGACAGAGACTCTGTTTCTTAAAAAAAAAAAAAAAAAAAAAAAAAAAAAAGCAACACATCTCACTTCTCCAGAATCATCAGAGGCATAAAGCATGTTTCTTCCTATCATCTGTCCTACTCAAAAAAGAAGTTCAGGGGACATACACCAGGGCCCCGGATCCTCAGGCTTAACACTAAACCTTATCTTTCAGCGATTCAAATGGGATGTAAAATTGTGCTTGTGATGTTTATTTTATTTGAACAAGAAGGTAATTCTGTTTCTTTATAGAATAATTTTCAATTGAGAAGGAAACAGAGGCAGTTGTCAAATCTGTGTTGCCCCAGGGTATTCAAAAATGACTTCTACAATCACGCAGCAGTAGTTAGCCCAGTTTCAGCTTCTTAGATCACACGCCAATTCTGCATAAAGCGGCTCGTTTATCAGACACAGATTTCCTGCTTGTAAATGCTTCCCACGAGAGTTAGGTCATGGACTATAAGGTTTGGGTATTTTTTTCTTTTTTTTTTTTGGCCAATTGCTAAATTAATCAGTAATTCTTACTGCCTGTAGTCAAAGGCTACTATAGAACAGGAGGAAGGAAGGAAAGGGAAGCTTCTCCTGTGAACCTATCACAAGCCAGCAACTCTGCTTGGGATTGTAAATGATTGAGGACATAATCTCACATCGGAGCTGCTTAGAGAGGGATGGATAAGGCACTTATGTCGAGAATTGAATCATAATTGTATAAATAAGCGAATTATAGATCCACAGATAAAATGCCTGTGGGCGTACAGAAGAGAAATATAACTCAGCCGAGGAATCCAGGGGAGATTTCTGAAGGAGATACTATTTAATTCAGGTATTAAGATGAATAGAATTTAGATATTTTGAGATGGGGGTAAGGATGAGAACCAGAAAGAGGAAACACACGAGGCCATTTATACAGCACCCTTGATGTAAGTGGCTCCATGTTAGAAAAAGACTCTATACTACATTTCATAAGGCACCTTGCCAGCAGGGACCAGATATTTTGCCTGATCCATAAAGACTGCATTCAGCCAGATAAAGACATGACCAAGCACATTCTTCCACTATCAGTCCTAATCAGAGGACTCTCGCCCATAAAAAGAGCAAGACATCAGCAGCTCGAAATGGCCTCTTAACAGACAGTCTTTTACTGTCGCTTGGGATAAGCACCTGGAATATACCACTGAAGGCTCTGTCCACATCACGGACTCTTCCATGCACGACTCATGGTCTGCCCAGGCCAGACCAGGATATTCTTTTTGTCTACATCATTCTCCCTGGACTGGTTCCTTAATCCTTTTTCCTTCCCCTTGATGTTAAAAGTCACTTTGTTTGTTTTGGAATATTTAATCTATAGCATTTATCTATTGATTAAATATACTAGTACATATGGTTTGCAATCTTGATTGATGTGTGGAGTGGCTTGAGCCTGTGTGCCCACGGCTCTGACTATGAGTGAATGGGAAGCACCACCGAGAATTGTCTCCTTGGGAATTCCATGCAGCCCGTGATTGAAATAACATCAATAAAAGCCTGACATTGTGGAAAGACACAAACCTGGGCCTCTTGTTATCTCTGATCTTGCACTGCTCACAATAGGCAGGAAATCAACCACTGTATTCAAGGAATGGCAGGGTCCCTGTTAGATCAGATTCATCACGTTTCTCAACAGAGATGATTGAGGCATTTGGAATGGGACAGGATTTTTTGTTTAGCACTGTGCCGTAGACTGCACAATGTTTAGCATGTCTATCCCCTGAACAGATAATTTCAGTGGTATCCAAGAGTCATTTGGCAAATATATCAAGTTGAAAACCACTAGAATCTAACTCAAATTTGAGCATGGTGGGGGTTACTGAAACAGATTCCTGGTCCCACCCTCCAGTTTCTGATTTAGCAGGTCTGTGATGGGGCCTGATCATTTACATTTCTAACAAGTTCTCAGATGAGGAGGATGCCGCTGTCCTGGGAACAGTCTCAGGGCACCATTGTTTACGGAGTGTAAAACAGAGAAACAGAAAGTCATATTGGAATAATAAGATTGCGGAGGACCGTGAATAGCAATGTAGTTATAAGGATAAGGAGTCTCTGAAGTCAAATGCCTAACTACGTTTCTACCATTCCATTCAAGACTTAGAGAGAAACGTAAAAGAGAAACATGGATGGCTTTAGAAATCTCTTAGGAGAGAAATAAAACTCTGGCTCTCTCTCTCTTTATTTACCCCCTGTAGCTGTGGAACAGCACTGCTAGCAGAGTAATAACAAGGAGCACATGTTCACTTTCTTGATGAAAAAAAAGAAAGACAAGGAAGATGAGAAAAACAAGACCAATGGGACTGGTATTTATTCTGGACCATAAGCTCCAAGAATCAAGAAACTCACCTGCCTTGGCTCAGTACAACCTCCCACATAGAACACAATTCTGGGCACATATATGCCACAGAAGACATATTTGGCAAACGAATGAATGAATGAGAGCTGAAACAACGTTGGAAGTGAAGAGTAGGCGATAGAGAAGGGCGATGTAAGAGTTGCAAGCATCACTTTAGGCACCAAGTCACATGCAGGGTGAAGGGCAAAGCCTTTTACTGAAACTCCTTAGTGGAGGCTGGAAGGGAGATGTGAAAGAGCCGTGGTCAGTTTATACAGAAAATATCAAATATAACTGTTAGATTTCAGACTGAAGTTTCTAGAAAAAAAAATGGCCATATTATTGACACGCACACATGTGGAAAAGAGAAGCATATTTTGGTGAGGAAGGAAGAGTGGGTGTGTGGAAAAACACATCCACGTTAGACATAAATGGTTTTACAGGGCTGCATGGTTTTTGATTAAAAATGCAAGCAGAAAATTTAGAGCAGTGACTGGACTCTGGAAAAATCAAATTTGCATATGATCCCATGAAAGAGACCAAGACCATGAGAAGGACATTTGACATGTTTGACTCAAAAATCATATTGGCAAGAATTTGTGAATAGCCATTGAGATTTTAACAAAATCACTATATATGTTTAAGAAGTCACTGCACAAATGCAAAATATATGCTACAACACCATTGTTCATGCATGAAATCTGGGGCCCTAATAAAGCCCTGAACCTCTCCCATGCACTCCCTCAGCCCCCCATCTGTAGGCTGGATCCACTGGGAGTCCACAATTGTGAGAGGAGATATGTAAAGAAGAAATTTGGATTCTTACCAACATCATGCCTCCTTGTCCTATGGCATAGTAGTAAGACCAGTTTCTCCACACGTGTAAATAACTAGAAACATAAGCTATGGATTAAAAAGTGCCTCAAGGTGTTTTAAAAAGTGGTATTCTTGATTGTGCTCATAGAGATAATTTTGCTTCTCTCTCTATGTGAATGATTTTTAAAATGTGTCAAACTCTATGCAAAGCCCGTATTAGAGAGTTTTGGAGAGGTTAATCCGGACACCATATGTGGGCAAATAATAGACTAGACAGCTGGCAATCTAATATTCAATAAAATGAATGGAAAAAACTCATTGATATTTTTTGCATTGTACAAACAGTTGCTAGCTATCTAGAAATGGACATCTTATGTTAATTTGCAAAACAAATATGCAAAAAATAACATGGACAGTGACTGAAACATCTGTAATATGTGAGCAATTACACTCTGCCAGGCATTGGGATCCAGCCCGTTGGATGAGAGCCAGGCCCTGCTCTCATGGAGCCCGCTGTGAGTTCTGGACCCAGTGAAGCAAATGTTCAACGCCCTGATACACTCTGTGACATCTGCTGGGATTGGAGCAGCTCCAGGCACTGTGGGACCAACCTGGGAGGCAGCAAAGCCTTCTCTGAAGAAGTGCTCTAGGTTCAGAGCTCAGACAGAAACTGGAATGTAAGTGATGAATGGGGGTTATCCACACAGAAAGAGCTGAAAGGATTGGGACTAGAACATACCAAGTGCTAGATAGCGGATGGCACAAAAGGCTTGAGGAGCTGAATGAGCCTACATACAATGGGAAATGCTGGTGTGAGAGGTTTGCTGGGTGTAAAATGGGAAGGGTGAAGGCTGGTTATGTCAACAATCACTCTGGAATGATTAAAGATCCACAAGGAGTACTCTCTTGAAAAGAAGTTTGGAAACTTAAGTATTATCACAAGATTTTTTTTTTTTTTTTGCAGAAGCAAGAACAATACATTCAGGATTATTTTCATTAGAGAGAGAAGAATGGATCTAAGGGAGGACAAGACTGACGATAATGTGATCAGTTTAGGGACAGTTGCAATAAACCAGAGGCAAAATTATAGTGGCCACAACCAGGTCATGATGGTGGGGACTGAGGGTCCTCGAATATGTAAAAGATGCTTAGGAAGAGGCTCCCTTTACTTATTTGCTCACTAAGCAAATATTATTGATCACCTACTTTGTGCAAGTCATTGTTCTAGAAGCCAGGGAACTACTAAACTAAGCAAAGAAATCTCTTACTCATGTAAACCTACAGTCTACTGGGAGGAGATAGACAATAAAACATCAAGGAAATAAAGAATTTGCTGCAAGCTGGTAAGTGCAATGAAAAAGAAGGAAGCAGGTGAGTGGACAGAGTGAGAGGGTTGGGTTGATGTAGGTCAGTAGTACAAACACCACTGATTAGGCAACATTTGAGTGGAGAGCTGACAAATGCAAACAGCGATCCATGCAGAATCTGGGCCAGCAAGTACACAGACCTCCAAGGCAGGAGCAGGCTAGAAGTATTTAAGGAAAAAATTCTTATGTTGAAGCCAATTCCCAGTGTGATGGTACTAGGATGTGGGGCCTCTGGGAGGTGATTACCTGGTGGGGGTAAAGACCTCATCAGTGGGATTTGTGTTTTTATAAAAGAGACCACAGAATGCTCCCTTGCCCTTTCCATCCTGTGAGTACCTAGTGAGAAGCTGCCATCGATGAACCAGAAAGCAGACCCTCACCAGACATCAAACTTGCCAGACCCTCGACCTTGGACTTCCCAGCCTGCAGCCCTTTGAGAGCTATTGTTCAAGCCGCTGGGCCCGTGGTATTTTGTTACATCAGCCCTAGCAAACCAATACAGCTACCATCTCTGGAATTTGCAGAGGCAAAGAGTAACCTGCATGGGAGACTGAGAAGGAAGGACCAATGAAGCAGATGAAAAACCAAGGAGAGAAAGTCAACTGAAGAAAACAGAGTGAAAGAAGTCAGTGGAAAAGGAAGAAATAATGGATGTCAATGATGCTTGTGGATGAATTTGACAAGGACTAAAAACGTACCCTCTGAGCCTGGCAACAGGGAGATCATTGCTACAGGCAGGTTTGGTGGAATCATTGGGGAAAAGCCTGGTAGTGGTGTTTTCAAGAGACAATGGAAGAGAAAAGGTCCAACTCATGAGAACAGACACCTTCTGAGGCGTGTTGGTTATGAAGGAAACTGAAATGAAGGGGAGGTGGTTTGGTTTTCTTTCCTTTTTACTTTGGGAGACATTAAAATTCTTTTCACCTTCTATGGATATGATCCTGTTCTGTGGATCATGAAAGGCTGAAAGAGTAATGATCTTGAGAAGGGCAAAGGCATTGGCTCCAGCAGAGTAGTTTGACACTGTTTGCAAATGCTGCTTTGTGAAGCAGTGTTTATGCATGTCCAGTTTTAGAAATTCTCTGTGTATTGAAAAGGCTCAGAAAAAACCCAGATAACATATTCTGTTCCGTTCATTCTTGCACTCAGTAAGCGATTTCTCTGATCTTATAAATGGCACATCTACATCTTCCCTGTAGAACATTTGACTTCTGTGTGTACTATGGTGGCACTGTCAGAGGCAGCGAGCATCTACAGATTGTCTTCCAGCTGCACTTGTACACTAAGCAGCAGTCCGAGCTGCTGACAGATTGTGCCTTTTTCCTAGGAAAATTACCAGTCATTTCTTCTTCTTTCTCATAGCACAATAAATCAGAAAACTCTAGGTTTATACCAACGACGGCAATGCTGTCTAAAACTTGATGGATCGGAGACCTGAGCTGTAGCATTCATTCAGCTAACTAAAATGTTTGCTTTTTTTCAGTTTCAATTTAATCAAAACTTGACAGTGAAGAGACAGAAATGACAGATTTCATGTTTTGCCATTAATCCTTATTAGACATCCAGCTTAGGAGAAGGGAGCGGCTCTAAGAAATAACATCGTATGGAGCGAGAAAGTGACACAGAGGAAGTGACACTACAAAATCAGGAGAAGATTTTTTAATTATAAAGACCAGAACCCATTCCTCATTCCTTCATTCCCCCTTCCCTAAAATATACAAAAATACTGGGTTAAAATAAATATATATGTGCATGTATAAATACACATAGGTATATGTAAGTATATACACATATATATCATATATACATGGGCACATATATATGAATAAATGTATATACATACCTGAATATATATGTATATACTGTATATAGACCTGTATATATATGCATATATATTATATATATGTATATACACACACATCCATGTGCACCTTATTGGTTCTAATTCTCTGGAGAACTCTGATTCATACACAGTCTCTGTGCTAGGAATAGAGATAGAAATATTACGAAGTTCATTAGGGCAGGAAGAACTTTATTTCTCACTGTGTCTTTGCTCAAGCTTCTCTTTCTTCCCTGAATCCCCTCCTCCTTCTGCACATCCCCAGCACTTAGAACAGTACATGGAAAATGACAAGGATACAATAAACATTTACTGCATGCATGCATGAATGAATGAATGATGAAGGAATCCTGATCCTCTCCTTTGCATAACACACATTTTAGTGAGAGATACGGGCTTGCAAACAAGAGATTACACTTCAAGGAATTCATGTTGGCAATGCTGCAGGGGAACGGCTTTGTGTGTTTCACCTGAGGATGTTGGGGAGGGCTCCACAGGGGAGAGGAGAGGTACATCTGCAAGGAATAGAGGAAGGGTGCTCCTGGCGGGTTGGGAAATCTCTGGAGCAAAGACACAGTAGACACAGCAGAAAGCAAGTACGTTTCACATTCTGGGAACTGCTGACCCTGGGACTACCAGAAAAACCCAGCACGCCTCTCCTTTGTCTTCTGGGGCTGCTGAGAAGGTTTGTCCCGTGATTTGCAGCAGTGCCACTCACTCCACGTGGCTTTGGTCCATATTCTCATGCTGTCCTCCCTCTGTGTGTGCCACACACTCTTCCCTTCTTTTCAATGAACACCAGTACCTGGACAAGGACCCGCCCTGATCCTGATGACTTATCTGAACTTGATTACATCTGCAAATGCTCCATTTCCAAATAACATCATATAGGTTCTCAGTAGACATAAATGTTTAACCCAATACAGGATTACTTTCAGATTGAATGAGAAAATACGTATAAAGTATTCAGAGAGATGGCTGGCACACACACGTACGTACATATAATCAGACATTAGCAGAAAGCAATGAATAAAAATATTGCTCAGTGCTCCTTAATAATGTAATTTTTCCCTTTTAATACATTTTCAAAGGTGCTATCAAATTCCTGTTTCTCATTATCTTGTTTACATCAGTGTCCTTAGCTTATGTGTCTATCTTCAACCTTTTTCCATTTCATTATAATTTAAAATATGATTGCCTCAAACATTCCTAAAGCTATGCTGTTATTCCTATAATTTACACTCACGGTGACAATCACTGAATCACATACCAGTGTCATTATTTAGCCACTTTGCTACTCCGATAGTATCTCTTAATTCAAATCATAATAGTAGCTAACATTTATTATGCATGTGGCAATACATGGCAGATTCCACTGGCAGGTATTTGCATGTATTATCTAACCAACTAGTCTTCACGACCACTTACAGGAGAGGCACACCTCGTAATCTTATTTGCAGAAAGGTGAGGTGCAGAAAGCGCCCTGGCTGGGGACAGAAAGCTCTTAGGTATCAGAGTACAGATCAACCCCCAGACTGAACTCCAGAGTTAGATCCTTGATGCCAAACCTAAGTAATGCTGCTTCTGTCCTGATGCTCTTGTATCAGACATCTGCTTTCCTCTGGCTCCAGCGCTGCCCTCCCGCTATGGACGACAGCCAAAGAGTCCCTTTCTCTCTTCCTACCAAACTCATAAAATGTTGAAGAGAGCACGGTTTCAGATTCATGTCATCCTACCTCACCCCAATGAATGCTTGCAGCAACTCCCTGTTAATGAATGGTGCATCTTTCCATCTAGGTTATAAATGATTATAAAGTATATTTTTTCCTCTTTATTCAATTATTCTCACAACACCTATGAAAGTTGTGACTATATAGCAGACAATCAAAATAATTAATACTTCTCAGAAATAAGAATTTGTGTTCATGAAATATTAAGCCATGCATTCATACAGAATCCTTCAGAATTTAAATGCAATTAATTTGCCACCTTTTGTAATTTTATATCTGATTTGGAAATAGGCACCTTTAATTACCTAGCAGCTGTTACCTATTAACTGAAGGCATCATAACGCACTGAATGTATCTATGTGATATTCTAACCTGCCCCGGAGGGCTGGAGTCAGCATGTGCCTGCATATTTAGCCATTTTATGTATGTATAGTAGCCACTCTACATATTTTATGTATAGTAGCCACTCTACATATTTAGCCATACAAATCTGTGATGTACGTATGTATGTGGAGCTGGAAAACTCACCCTTTTTGTCTAAAATCCAGAAGTCATTCTTTTGTACCTTGTAGCTGCCCCAGCAAACATCTTATCTGAGCTACTTCTTCCTGCATCCTTCCCCTCCTGTGCTAAGAGGAAAGGATGAATCCACAGCTTCACATTCAGAGGGCGGTATGTTCCCATCCTATTGAGCAGTTAATGAAATGGGAGTGACGCTGATGAAGCTGCCACTTCCCTCTCTGCCAGGCTTGGTGCCACTCTGGAACAGGAAAGATGCAGACAACACCATGTTGTCAACGTTTTTTCACTGGGAATGTTGCCTCCCCATTTCTTCCTTAGGACAGGCTGATGTTTTATATTTGCTCTACAACCCAAAGTATCTAATATAGGAGATATTTGTAGTGGTTAAATCTGACTCTTTTGGGGAGAGTGTATATATATATTCTATGTCAAATACACTCCGAATTTTGAGTTGGAGAAATAGTCATCCTTGCAGAGTACTTAACATACACCACATCCAGTAATGTTCATTTAAAAAATGCATATATGGATCCAGGCCTGGTCACATTCTTAGTAGATTTGACGGATTCTAAAGGTGGCAGGGCTCTGATTTCAATTTCTGAAGTGTCAGCTTAAATCCGCTTGTTGAGCATCACATTTTCTAACTGCCAATTTGTGTAGCTGGTTGTGGGGAGGTCAGGGAGAGAGGATAAAGCTGCGTCCAATAAAACGCCATCACCACCACTGTGGAAACAGTGCCAGCCCAGATGGGTCACACTCGTGAAAACAGCACTCACCAAACGTTAGTTGTGAAAATTATAACAGGCTCCTTCTATCTTTATACCCTAGACACTAGGAGACAATTTTTTTTTAAATAAGCTTACTTGATAACCAACTACTGCAGAATTTTTAACTTCTGAGGCAATCTAGTAAATACAAGGACACAGCTGGACTAAATAATCACAAACTAAGTAAATAGGCAGTCTTATTTCACGTTTTATGTATAAAACACTTAAGGCATATATGAAATTTGTTCTTTGACCTCGGTCTACACTTTTGGGAATGGGGTACATAGGGGAGAGAAAGCTTGGTCCTAATGATTTACCTATGAACTTCTAAATGAAGAGATGTCCAGCCTATCAATGAATACATCATCCAATGTGTACTGAACATCGATATATTTTAGGCATCTATTTAGAGAGCCCTGAATGACAGGCAGACAGTTGATATTTCCTGTAGATTATTCAGAAGAGGTAAAGCCATCAATACTTTATAAAATTGCACCAAAATCAAAGTGACTTCAAGGTTTCTGTCCTGGAAGACCAGGGGAGTGATGGCAACATCAATTGAGAATCACGGAGGAAGTTTTGGTTTGGGAAGATGAGGGTGGATATATTCAGCTTTGAACACGACAATTAATAAAGCCAAGATCATCAGAAAAGTTAAGACTGGAACTCAGGAAAAAGGTCTGGATACAGATTTAGCATAATTAGAGTGGGTGAGGTGGATGCAATGGGGGAAAATGAGATCTCCCAGAGAAGATGGGTAGAAAGAGAGTTAGAATCAAGAGTCTGAGATCACTAGAAGAGGGAACCAACCAAGGAAGCTAGTACAAGGGTCTGAGGAGTAGGAGAAGAAAACAGAGGTATTCCAGTGTTACATTTTGATATTTTTCAATTTTCCGGATAGATTACCTACAATATTGTGATAAAATGGAGATATAAATAAAGTATGATATTATAGTTCTGTAAATATGCTTATAAGTTCTTTGTGTGACTGGACTGAAATAGGTCCTTAGTAAACATTTGGCATAATAAGTAGTAAATAAATAATATTGCTTTTGAAAAAAAAAGGAAGAAGAATGAGGAGGGATTGATCAGGGAAAGAAGATGGAAAATCCCAAAGCAGAAAAAAATACTTCTCCTGGCCTTTGGACATTCCCTTGACAGTAGGCAGAGAGCTCCACTAGAAAGCAGGAAGAAAGAATTTCAAATGGCAAGGAAGGTAAATCAACCAGTGGAGTTAACAGTTTCTCTAACTATACCACATAAATCAGTTACGCAGGATGATGTTGTCTATAAAAACAAGGTCTCTCAACTTAGGAAGCCCCGAGGTAGCAGTTACTTCTTCAAAGGCTCCACTGCTTCACCCACCAAGTGGGGTGCACGTCCTACCTACTTCCAATAGCATATGTACCTACTACATATGTGATTGAAAGGAGTAAGTCAAGTCATGTAAAGCTCGGGGAGTACCGAGCATACCGGCAAGGCGCCAGATAATAACATTAGCAGTTACTTGTAATGGAAACACATTGTGGACTAATTAGTAAGAAGCAATATTTGGGAGTGGAAATTCCAGTAAGGGAATTCACATTCCTTCTTAAATTTTCTCTATGTGCTTCCACTCTGATCTTTAAGTCACCTACTCACTCTATTTCTCTCTCTCTCTCCCTCAGTCTTCCCTTTTCTTTCATGTGGTGTAACTCAAATAGAGTTGAATTAACAGCCTTAAAAGAAAATTTAGGACAGGTTTCCTTTTAGAGGGAAAAAGAGTTGTTGAATACATTTTGGATTGATGCAGCATATTAAAATGACAAATTGCACACTGAAACATCACCGACTCCCAGAAGAGAACAATAAAAACATCAAAGACACTAAATTTACACTAATAAAAATACAACATTTATAAAGAAAAAAAAAATCCTGAATTACTTTTAAATGACATACTATAAACCTTAACATAAAAACACCATAGACATGTTGTCTTTGAAAAAGTATATTTGATTCTTTATACTCAGCCAGCCAATAAAAGTACTTGGAAATAAGAGATAAAATTATTCATACAAATACACAATCTGCAAGTTTAAACAATAATTTAAATGGAAACTTTTTTCTTATAGCAGTTTTTTTTTACTTTCTCAATTGCATAAACAAATGCATTTGACTATTTCAATAGCTAAAAGATAAATAAAAATATCACTACTATGAAGTGAAAACTTTTTCTTGTATGCATTTTTGAGAGAAGTAATACATATGCTAGAGACAGTACACTGTCTCTAAACAGATTACTTTCATTTGCAATCCAAATTTCTTAAATTGTAAGAAATTCCTATTTTTCCCCTAGCACAGTGAGGTATATGAGTACTCATAAAGGTATTTGCAAGGTAGTTGAGAAACTCAAGGGAAGTAATATATGTATATCCATTATTTTATACTTGGGTCAGCTCCAAGTACCAAATAAATATACCCTATTACAGACTAAATGTTCCTTTCCCTCAAAAATCATACGTAGAAGCCCTAACCCTCAGGTGATGGTATTAGGAGTTGTAGCCTTTGGGAGGGAATTAGGTTGGATGAGGTTATGAGATGGAGTCCCATGATAAGATCAGCGCTCTTGAAAGAAAAGAAATCAGAGTTTCCTCTTCATGTGAGGACACAGCGAGAAGGTGGCTGTCAGCAAGCCAGGAACCTTGATCTAGGACTCCCCAGTCTTCAGAACTGTGAGCAATAAATGTCTGCTGCTTAAGCCGCTTAGTCTATGATATTTTGATATAGCAGTCTGAGCTGAACAGACACCCTATAGAGCCAAATATTTTAATTTTTACATTGCAATAATGCATTTGAAATTATAATAATTGTTACATATTCAAACTCTTTCATTGAGTTCTAGGAGTCAACTATTTCTTCATCATTTGATACTGAAGATAACCTTCACTATAGTCCATCATTTTTGCTTCCATTAGTAATGGAAACTATTCACTAAAAGAGATGAAATTATATAGTTGCCTTGCTGAGGATATTTCCTTCTAATATCTTGAGAAATTTTTGTGTCATTACTGTCATAAAGCATTACCATAGCATATAGGAAAGGTGTATACAGTTTGCTGTGTACACAGAGAAAGCATGCGAAACACATTGTGTGTGTACACATGTGTGTGTTTCTGTGTGGGTGGTTATTTTTGTGTGCTTCCTATGGTTCCTATCACTTTGAGGACCTTAACATGATCATCACACCATGCAAAATGTGAAACTTTTCTATCCAGTCCTTTCTCTCCTTTGCCATTCAAAAAAGAAATACACAAAAAGCAACTTCTTAAATAAAATAAAACACAACTAAAAGTTAATCATGTATTAATTCAAATAAAAAATTACTCTTTGCTTCTTTTGAATTAAAAAATCAGATCTGACTGCTTGCTTAGATTTTAGTGTCTTTATACCAATATTCATAATATAAACAAACTGTCATACATAATACACTTATCCATTTATTACACTTAAAAATACATGTTAAGAAATCCTTGCCAGGCATTTGTGGTTACCAACAGATTTTAACCATGTAACAAATATTGACTGCCTATTGATAAGATTATATTATATTCCACCAAAATGATATCCATATATACATGTGAAATAATTTCTAGGAAGGCAAATTTAGCACTGATGCATTCTAGCAACTATAGGAAGTTTCAGGACAGGAAATTCTTTATGTCCTAAGAATAAGGACAAAGGAGTGGTGAGTCCATGCCAAACCATTACTGAAACTCTTGAATCATATTTGATCCTTCTTTGTAGTGCTTATTCTTTATATCTTTTTTTTTCTATAGGTCCCATTTAAAAAATACAGTATTTGCCTTGGTCCATTTTTTCTCCCATACTTGCAGGTTCCCTTCTTTGCTTTACTTTCAGGTCATCTTCCACACCCTCACTCTTAGCCAAGGTCCATGGTTCTTTCATTAATTAGTATCAAAACCAGGAGGAGAATCACCACAGGTTCACACCACATCTCTCACCTCTCTCTGAACACCATAGTCTCCTAGGCACCATTAAAAACCATCCTGGCCCACATAAGACTGATTACATCAGCATCTTTATGAGCAGGTCCTAGACATGGAAATTAAAAAATAAAATCTTCCCAGGTGATTCTGTTATCCAGCCAGGATTGATAACGACTGCTAGAGGTGATCCCAGCTGAACCCAAGCCCTTCCAGTGGGCAGCTGACCTCATCACAGTATGCACGTGCACAGGCTTGCTCCATCAATTGTCTTCTCTTACTCTAGTGTCACCAGATTTTCCCTCTCACATGAATTATTTTTATTTTATTTTGAATTTTACTTCAAGTTCTGGGATACATGTGCAGAACGTGCAGGTTTGTTACATAGGTATACAGGTGCCATGGTGGTTTGCTGCACCCATCAACCTATCATCTAGGTTTTAAGCCCCATGTACATTGGTGTTTGTCCTAATGTTCTCCCTCCCATTACCCCCTAACCCCCGACAGGCCCCGGTGTGTGATGTTCCCCTCCCTGTGTCCATTGTTCTCATTGTTCAACTCCCACTTATGAGTGACGATGAGTGGTGTTTGGTTTTCTCTTCCTGTTTTAGTTTGCTGAGAATGATGGTTTCCAGCTTTATCCATGTCCCTGTAAAGGACATGAACTCATTCTATTTTCTAGCTGTATAGCATTCCATGGTGTTTATGTACCACATTTAATATCCAGAATCTACAAGGAACTTAAACAAATTTACAATAAAAAAAAAAAAACCATCAAAAAATGGGTGAGGGATATGAACACACACTTCTCAAAAGAAGACATTTATGTGGCCAACAAAGCTCATCATCACTGGTCATTAGAGAAATGCAAATGAATTATTTTTATCAGCACATATACTTGCTGTTAATTCTCCCATCATTAAAAAAAAGCTCTTAATGTCTGTTCCCTCTTCATCAATCTTTTCATTTCTCTCCTCTTTACAGAAACCTCCTTTAAAGAGCTCTTTATACTTTCTGTGCCCATTCCTGCTTTCCTACTCTGTTTGGAACCTAATCCATTAAAATTCCTGCTTCCAACAAGTCATGAAAACTAATCACCTCCATACTCCTAAATGTAATGGTCAGTTTTCAGGCTTCCTCCTGCTTGATCAATAAAAATTTCTCCTCCTTGAAAACTTCTTATCTTGGCTCCCAAGAAAGCACCCTCCCTCATTTTCATCCTTTCTTCCTGGTCATTCCTTATGGTTGGACCTCATTTCACCGAATTGTTAATATTGGAATTCCTTGGGACTCAGTTCTTAGACTTCTTATCGTTTTACCTAAACTCTTTCCCTATGTCACTTTGTCCACTTTTGGGGTTTTCAGTATCATCTATATGCTCATGAGTTTTTAATTTACACCTCCAGTCAGGATACCACCCCATCTCATTCACAACTCCTAGAGGCACTCCTACTGTGGCTAATGGCGTTTCATTCTTCTATTTGTTGAGGCCCTAAAAGCTTGATGTTATCCTGGAATTCTCACTCCCTGTAGTAGGGAACATTTTGGCTGTCCCAATTTCACCCTCTGGAGTTACACCTGCAACTATGCAATGTGATCTGGAGAAAGGGACGTATGGTTACTAAGGGACGTATGGTTACTAGTGAGCTGCCTCTGGAACAGGAGGTGAACCTGCATAGTCCAGGTGAGCCCAGTGCCATCACATAGGCCCCTAAAGGTGCAAGAGGGAGGCAGAAGATTCAGTCAGATACAAGGATGGACAAAGAAACAGGCAAACTGAAGCGTGAGAAGGAGCACTGTCCCTGCCCTGTATCCATCACTGCTGACCTTGGAGACGGAGGAGGGGGCTCTGATCCAAGGAAGGCAGGTGGCCTCTGGAAGCTAGAATTGTTGAACCAGTGCTGATGACACCTTGTTTACATCTCACCAAAGCCCATACCTGACCTCTGACCTACAGAACTGTAAGATAATATTTACGCTGTTTGCCACTCTTAAATTCATGATAATTTGTTTCGGTAGCAATAGAAAATCAATACACTCCCTATAGCCAGGTAATCAGCATTTTCTGTCAGCTCTGTCCTAAAAATAAATCCTAAAATTGACTATTTCTCACCATATCCTTGCTCCACTTAGGTCCAAGCCACCATAATCTCTCGCCTAGCTTGCCACTAGAAACTAGGTTGCATAGTTTCACACCTACAACATCTGCTAACAAAGCATTAATTCAGATTGTATGACATGAATGTTTGTGGAAACATGACTTATATAATAACTGCTTCTTGGCTTTTGAGTTAGTACTTTACTACTACGAATTTTCCTTTAACCCTAATCTAGACATAATTGTGTACTGTAGGTATTTGGTACAAGAAATTTTAAAACGTTTCCAATACATTAAAAGAAGCGTTTTTGAGACAGGGTCTTGCTCTATTGCACAGATTGGAGTTCAGGTCACCATCATGACTCACTATAGCCTTAACCCCTAGGCTCAAACAATCCCTTACCACAGCTTTTTGAGTAGCTGGACATGCACCACTGTGTACAGCTCATTTTTAAAAATATTTTGTAGAGATGGGGTCTTGCTATGTTGCCCAGGCTTGTCTCTAACTCCTGGCTTCAGGAGAGTCTTCCACCTCTGCCTCCCAAAGTGTTGGGATTACAGGTGTGAGCTACCACACTGGCACCAATTAATTTTTGTGTTTTATTACTTTTAAATCAAAATAGGGCTTAAATTTCAAGACCTGCTTTCTCATTTAAGTTTGTTGTAACAACTACTGTGTGTTGAACAAGAACCAATCACTTTACTCTTTCACTCAATGCTGCTGGAAGGTAAGAGATGGGCAGGAGGGAGCAATGACCTTGTGGACATTGTCCCTACCTTCGATGTGCTCACAGACTCACGGAGGAGGTGGCCATTAAATGAACAGCCATAGGTGAGAAGAGAATAACAAAATGAAAGGTCAGAGTGCTCCAGACAGCTTTCCAGAGAATATGACACTATGGCTGAATTTCAGTTCCTTCAAGGGTAAAGTAAGTGGACCACACCAAAAATTTTTAGGTACTGTCCAGCTCAAAGATTCACTGTTACTGTCATTGCAGTTTAAGACAAAAAAAAAAAAAAAAAAAAAATCAGAAATTCTCAGAGTATTCCAATTTAACTAGAAAAAGCCCACACAAAACCATGAAAAGAACGACTTGAGTCTTCTTACTATGTATAACTATTATTCTACATAATGTGCTATAGGTTTTCTTAGCTAATAGATCCACAATCCCCATTTGAAAGCCTTCAAAGCACATATGTTATTGAATTTATTATTTTTCCAAACTGAACAGGTTATAAACCATGAATAGGTCAGTGAGAGTTTTGCCACTAAATGATCTATCAAAATAATGGCTTCAGAGCTTTTTGGATTTCAAATTGTGAATAACGAATTGTGAAGAATGCTCATTTTAGATTCATTCAAACACTGATTTGGGAGCCAATCAAGGTAAATTGATTTATATCTGTTTCTTTGAAGCCTTGTACAACTACAATTACATCCAGAGCTGGAACATTTCTCTCACATTTGAACTTGGGCAAGTGGGTTCTATATAGGAAAACAGAAAAATTCACATACAAGAATATATAAAAAGTGAAAAATTTAGTAGTCTTGTGAAGACAATTGAGATTTGCATTGGGCAATCTTAGTAAAACGTGATACCACAAGCCAAACAACTTTAAGGGAGAAAGAAATTGATTCCTGAGAGTCAGGGGAAGTCACATTACTGCCACATCTATCAAAGCATGAGCTAAGGATTAACAGATTCCACAGCCCCAAATCATCATCAGGAAAAACAATTCACTGAAATTCCTGCACTCTGGGAGGCTGACGCTGGAGAACTGCTCGAGCCCTGGAGTTTGAGACCAGCCTGGTCAACATAGTGGGACCCTGTCTCTATAAAAATTTTCTAAATAGAAAAACAATTCATTGATAAAAAGTTTCCCTAACAATTAGAACTGAACAATTTGAAAGGAACTCGCTTGCTCTTCTGATAGGTAATTCTTTAAAAAATAAAATACAATTTCACCACAATTTTTACATTTTTTTTATCTTACTAGGTGGCAGGACTTTTAATGATGTTCTTTGCAAACTGCATTTTTTTCTTGAATAATTCGAACAGTTAAAAGATAGTAGCCTCCAATATTTAAAAGGACTTTTCTGCCCTGTCTCTCCATCAAAAAAACAAGAAACCAACAAAAATCAATCATTAAAAAATCACATCAGAAAGCGGGTCCTTCTTTCTTATCATGTACCTTCTTTGTCATTGTGGTGGATAATCGCGTCCTGTATCATGTCCGCCAGGTCGAAGTGAACTTTTGGATTCTTCGCATGCTTCAGCCTTTTCAGGAACCCTTCCTGCTTCTGAAAAGCCTTCTCGCGCTCATAGTAGGCTTTGATTTGCTCACAGCGCATGCGCTTCACCAGACGCTGCCGTTGGCCAAGGGGAAGGGACTCTAGCAAGCACTGGTCGATTTCCATCTCATGGGATCGAAAAACGTTACATAGCTGAAAGCAACCTGGAAGAAATGCAAGGGGAGCGTCACCAGACCTATTATAACCACTACACGTGTGCACCACAGCACGTTTGCTTTTATATTGCCCATTGCACAGGTCATAAACGGAACAATTCTCCCTGCACTTGATATTGCAAATCCAAAGCCCTTTTTATAGATTGGGAGAAAGCCGCTCGTGTGTTTCTCAAGATTCCGTGGTAATAAAACAAATGGTAGAATTAGACATGCATATGTAGTTAAGCTCAACTCAATTACTAACCATCCATCCCTTCCTGTTTCTTTCAATGCACAGCCAAAGCCTCCAGATTTCACCACTGTGTGAGGCTCCTTCTGTCTAATTGAATAATACTAACTAATTTTGCATGTTAAATATGGGCATAAAATCATTCCAACTTTTTCAGAACAACCTAATAGAATTGCTTTTGCATATCATGATGACTAATCAAGATGCTGTTAATTTAATGTAATAGAATATATATGCTGCCAAGTATAATGGCTCAAGCCTGTAATCTCAGTGCTTTGAGAGGTTGAGACGGGAGGATCACTTGAAGCCAGGAGTTAAAGACTTGCCTGGGCAACATAGGAAGATCCTGTCTGTCCAAAAAAAAAAAAGAGAAACTTTTAAGTTAGCTAGGCATGGTGGCATGTGGCTGTAGTGCCAACTACTTGGAGGCTGAGGTGGGGGATCGCATAAGCCCAGGATCTTAAGGTTGCAGTGAGCTAGGTTTACACCACTGCATTCCAGTCTGGGCTACAGAATGGGGAAAAAAAGGAGAATATATGCTATCAACTCTTTATATGATACAGTAGATATTTTTCACCAATTTATTGCTAAATTCTTTTTCTCATAATCACTGGCATTCATTTCCAAGAAACCTGTGGGTAAGTATAAAGACTGAGGGTTGGCACAGAGATATTTCTCAAAATTGTGGAGAGAATTTTGGCTGCTACAGTTCTTGTTTTATTTATATAGTGATTAACAAACTGAATTCCCATTTCTGAAACTTAAAATATCCCGTTTGTTTCAAAAGTCTATTTCCTATAAACACCAGTCAAAGCACCTGTAATGGAATTGTACAAACACTTATATTTACCACTAGGTTAAAATTTTACTATTGGCAGAAAATCAATGTTAAAGCATTAAAAATTCTAGAAGCTGGCTTGCAAACACAGATTCAGATGTGTTTATATATTCTTAAGCTATTTATGATATAAGGTCCCAAGGAGGTTAAAGTAACTATGCATGAACAAAATGTGGTTGATCATATGCCATATCTGAGAAGATTATATACTAAGGGTATAGTTCATCTTTGGAAAGATGCCCTGGTCCTTTGAAGGAACAAGTCATGACAGCACTATTTCCACTTCTGTTTCTTGTGACACTTTGCAAGTCTTTATTCTCACAGCCCCCAGGTGCACCAGCATAACCATCCCTGTTTAGCATACAAAGAAAACCAAGTTGAGAGAGGCTGTGACTTGTCTAAGATTAAAGAGACAATTAGGCAAACAATAAAAAATGCTCCATAGAGAAGAAACAAACCAAAGCTCCGTGATTCTCTAATGCCAGGTATTGAATATATAAGTACTTTTATATAAGATGTAGGAAGAGAAAGAAGCCGTGTTGGGGGATTTTGTGTTCAATTATTTGCATGTGACAAAAGCTATACATTTTAGTATCACGTTTTCATAAGACTGTTCATAAGTATTCGTAAAAGTGATGTGAGAAATATTAATTAGCTATACAGAAAATGTTCCCTTTCCAGTGACCTATACGCAAATAGACAACAGCGGTTCTGAAATGATGACAAATTGCTCTGGAGTACACTTATTTGATAAAAGCTATGATCACTGCCAGAGACAGATTGTATGAGAAAGCTCATAAATAAAGAACCGTAAATGTCTTCTGCTTTCACATCTGTGTAGAAAACTGCACAGGGCTTGATTGATTGACTGTGATGCTTGTGACACTTTGACTTCTGTGACTTTCCTGGCTTGTGCCCAGGGGATCAACAGGGCCACAAAAAAAAAAAAAGCCTGAAGAATTAAAACAAATAACATCGCAGAGTGCCATGTGTTGATTAGCCAGCAGTTGATGGCTGAGGATAATCTAATAAACACCGCAGCAGTCCTCTAGTTTGTGACTCTCAAGAAGGGTCTCTTGGTGAAATTTCAATTAACTTTTAAGGATTCCACGGTGACAGATCATGATTCATTGAGTTATCCCTCACAGGCTGTCAAGAGGGAATGTAGAAGGCGGCTCTTAAATTAATTTTCTTATTTTCCTTTTTGATTTGGAAAACTCAAAGGCCGTGATTGTTAAATTTCAAATCAATTCATGTCTTAAATCTTGATTTTTAATGTATTTTTGTTAAATAATTCCCCATGTTTTGATCTAAAACATTAGTTTATAAATTGATTCTTTTGTAATCTGAAAATTTATTGGGCATTTTGACTTTGTTTTAATCTAAGTACAAGTGGGTCAGCTGTGTCATGTATGTATATGTCTATGAATCGATAAGATATATAATATGACCAGTTGATCTAAAAAAAAATAAAGAAAAAATCTATAAGATAACACAGGGATTCAGGGGATCATGATGGACGGGAGGCAGGGCTGGACTGCAGCTCTGGACAGAGCAGCATGTGAAGGCTTGCATTGTGAATTTTAGCTCCAGATTGACTTCAAGAAGAAACCAGCAATCCCGAGAGTACCCACAGATCCTCTGAAAGAAGTGGACTGCTCCTGCAGGACATGGGAGACACCTCAGATACTGTGAGTGCCCCAACTGCAGAAGTGGGAAAGAGAGGTCCTCCTCTCCCGAACACACACCCCGACTGGAGAAGCTGGAGTTCTGTCCGTGGGAGAAGTTTTGAACTTTACCTGGAGCTGAGTCAAGTTAGACAGCCGAGCAAAATACATGGGTAGAGGAAGCAGCAGAAAAGGCCCTGGGAGCTCACTGGGTCCCCAAGCAGCCCGTTCCTGCCTGGCACCACAGGGATCCATTGGGAGGGGGGCCAGAGACAGAAGGAATTCTCTAGCTGAACTTTGTAACATTTTGAACAGGATGAGAAGCATCCTAGCCAGGGAGGTTGTGAATCAGACATGCAGACTTCACAGACGGTGAAAGAACTAAAGCCCTTTTCTCTCGCAGCTGGAAGTTGGATAGCCTCGGGCAAGTTTTCAAACCCATCTTGCCCTCCACCTGGGAACAGACTCAGGGCTGTTGGTTTGGGGGGCACAGTGGGAGTGAGATCGACCCTTAGGTTTGCCTGGCCCGTGACTGCCAGCTTTCCCCTACTTCCCTGACAACCTGCATGACTCAACAGAGGCAGTCATAATCCTCCTAGGTACAAAACTCCAGTGACCTGGGAATGCCACCACCATCCCCACAGCAGCCACAGCAAGACCCACCCAAGGAGAGTCTGAGCTCAGTCACACCCAGCCCTGCTCCCACCTGAAGGTCCTTCCCTATCCACCCTGGTAGTGGAAAACAAAGGGCATTAATCTTGGGAGTTCTAGGGTTCCACCCACTGCCAGTCCCTCTCCAGACTACTACAGCTGATGCTTTCTGGGAAGTGCCACCTCCTGGAGGAGGCCAACCAGCACAAAAATAGAACATTAAACCACCAAAGCTAAGGACACTTATGGAGTCCATTGCAGCCTTCACCACTTCCACCAGAACGGGTACTGGTATCCATGGCTGAGAGACATATAGATGGCTCAGGTCACAGGACTCTGTGCAGACAACCCCCAGTACCAGCCTGGAGCTGGGTAGACTCACTGGATGGCTAGACCCAGAAGAGAGACAACCATCACTGCAGTTTGGCTCACAGGAAGTCACATCCACAGGAAAACGGTGACAGTACTACATCAAAGGAACACCCCATAAGACAGAAGAATCTGAACAACAGCCTTCAGCCCTAGACCTTCCCTCTGACAGAGCCTACTCAAATGAGAAGGAACCAGAGAACCAACCCTGGTAATATGACAAAACAAGGCTCTTCAACATCCCAAAAAAATCACATTCGTTCACCAGCAATGGATCCAAACCAAGAAGAAATCTCTGGTTTACCTGAAAAAGAAATCAGAAGGTTAGTTATTAAGCTAATCAGGGAGGGACCAGAGAAAGCCAAAGCCCAATGCAAGGAAATCCAAAAACTGATATGAGAAGCGAAAGGAGATATTCATGAAAATAGATAGCTTAAAGAAAAGACAATCAAAAATTTAGGAAATGTTGGACACGCTTTTAGAAATGCAAAATACTCAGGAAAGTCTCAGCAACAGAAGTGAACAAGTAGAAGAAAGAAGTTCAGAGCTTAAAGACAAAGTCTTAGAATTAACCCAGTCCAACAAAGACAAAGAAAACAGAATAAGAAAATATGAACAAAAGCCTCCAAGAAGTCTGGGATTATGTTAAATGACCAAACCTAAGAATAATCAGTATACCTGAGGAAGAAGAAAATTCTGAAAGTGTGGAAAACATATTTGGGGGAATAATCAAGGAAAATTTCCCCAGCCTTGAGAGAGACCTAGATAGACATCTAAACAGAAGAAGCACAACGAACACCTGGGAAATTCTTCACAAAAAAGATCTTTGCCTAGGCACACTGTCATCAGGTTATCTAAAGTTAAGATGAAGTAAAGAATCTTAAGAGCTCTGAGACAGAAGCACCAGGTAGCCTATGAAGGAAAACCTATCAGATTAACAGCCGATTTCTCAGCAGAAACCCTGTAAGCTACAAGGGATTGAGGACCTATCTTCAGCCTCCTCAAACAAAACAATTATCAGCCCAGAATTTTGTATCCAGAGAAACTAAGTATCATAGAGGAAGGAAGAATACAGTCGTTTCCAGATAAATGCTGAGAAAATTTGCCATTACCAAACCACCACTATAAGAACTGCTAAAAGGAGCTTTAAATCATGGAAACACATCAAAACAGGACCTCTTTAAAGCATAAAGCACACAGGATCTATAAAACAAAAATACAAGTTAAAAAGCAAAAACAAAAAACAAAACCAAAGGATACAAGCAACAATGAGTATGATGAAAGCAATGGTACCTCACATTACAATACTAACATTGAATGTAAATGGCCTAATTACTCCACTTAAATGACACAGAACTACAGAATGGATAACTCACCAACCAACTATCTGCTGCCTTCAAGAGACTCACCTAACACATACGGACTCACATCAACTTAAAGTAAAGGGGTGGAAAAAGGCATTTCATGCAAATGGACACCAAAAGGAAGCAGGGGTAGCTATTCTTATATCAAAAACAAAAACAAAAAAACAACAACAAACTTTACAGCAGCAGCAGTTAAAAGAGACAACGAGAGACATTATATAATGGTAAAAGGCCTTGTCCAACAGGAAAATATCACAATCCTAAACATATATGTACCTAACACTGGAGTTTCTAAATTTATAAAATAACTACTTATAGACCTAAGAAATAAGATAGACAGCAACACATTAATAGTAAGGGACTTCAGTACTCCACTGACAGCACTAGACAGGTCATCAAGACAGAAAGTCAACAAAGAAACAATGGATTTAAACTATACCTTGGAACAGATGGACTTCTGACAGCTAAAGACTGGTCAACAGACACCCTTCCTCCTGGTGGTCACTCAAAATCCCCTTTTACTAAGGCAAATGTCCCCTGAAAAACACTTCAATTCCTATCGCTTGCTTCATTTTTCTCCTTGGTATTTATCACCTTATACTACAATAGCTATCTATCTAATTATTTATTTATTTTAGAGATGGAGTCTTGCTCTATTGCCCAGGCTACAGTGCAGTGGCATAATCAAAGCTCACTGCAGCCTCAAACTCCTGGCCTCAAGCAATTCTCCCACTTCAGCCTCCCAAGTAGCTGGGACCGCAGGCATTTACCACCACACTCGGCTCTCCTGCAATATCAGTTACTATGCTTCAACTGTATATTATACTGATATGTGTACTAATTGATTTCCTAAAATACAATACTATATATTTTCTTATTGCTCTGTAAGCCCCATAAAGGCAGGAACTCAGACTGTTTCATCCCCTGCTTACTTTCAGCATCCAGAACAGGAGGTAGTCAATAGTTTTGTTGTTGTTGCTGAATGAAATTGCAGAACAGACAATTACACTGATGGCAGAAACATCACACTCTTTATTAGGACCTAATCCAGCACTTAACACATGGCAGGTAAATGCTTAGTCTTGCTCTTACAGAAATGCAAGGTGACACTGTGCTCTCATGTAACTGCTCTTCCTTACAGAATTATCTGGCCTGAGGCAGTGTCATCGAGCTCATCTTTGTATTGGATTTCTTTATCTCCAGTGTTACACTTTTTTAGGAGGGCAAGGGAGGTGGCAGGGATCCCACATATATGGTTATCCTGCAATTCGAGATAAAAGTTTACAGCCAGAAGCCCCACCTCAGTGAATGTGTATCTCTGTAGGACTAAACTCAAAAGCCAGCAAATATCTGACATCTAGTTATATATTTATATACACAGTTTCCCCACACCTTGGTTTGGAGGACCCTATGCACTGTGTCATGATGTCAAGACATTATGTTATAACTAACTAGAAATATAAAGAGTAAAGTGAAGAGGAAAATGAACAACAACAAAAAAAAAAAGCGTAAAATTATTCTGCTGTACAACTACCAGAAATGCCCCATGTCATCTAGAATAAAAATCTTCCTGTGGCCATGGTACACTCAGTGTTCAAGATTTTTAAGCAAATCTCTCTGTGATTGCTAAAGAGGCAAAACGTTACTAAGAGCACAGAAAATTTGATCTAAGTACATTTATGGAAACTTGCAGACAAATTTGCAGGAAACATTCTTTTTCAAGAATTCATAGATGATTTATGGTATTAGCTGTGTCTTAGGCCATAAAGCAAAGCAAATCTCAGTAAATTCTGAGGAACCAAAATTACACAGGCGTTTTCTTAACATAATTGAAAGGGAATATCAACTACAGAAATGAAACCATACCTCCCCATATGTTCAGAAACTTATAAAGCCAATTCTACATAAAGCATGGTTCAGAGAAAAAAAAATCACAGAAATAATAAATTTTTAGAATTAACCATTGATGAAAGGAAATCCATCACAATTTTGTGGATAAAACTAAAGCAATTCATAGAAATAAATTCATAACTTTAAATACATTGTAGAAAAGAATATAGTTTTAAAGTCAATAAGCAAAGTATCTGGCACATGAATTTAGAAAACACACACACACACACACACAAACACACAAAGTCAAAACAAAAAAGAAAGAAGAAAACGAAATTATGCTACTAATTAATAGAAATGAAACAAGAAAAGAAAAAGGTGAAGAAAGACGTGAGAAACTGACCATTTCTAGAACAGTATAACTTACAAAAAGTGACTCAAGAAGAAGTGGAAAATGAACCAATTTATGCAATCATTGTATAAATTAAATCAGTTTTTAAAAATCTATAGACCAGAAATAAAAACAAACAAACAAAATGACCCAAATGATTTAAACTGTCTTTAAGGAAGAGATAACCTGCATTTTCACCCAGTTCTTCCATACAATAGAAAAAGAAGAAAATTACCTCAATTCATTTCTGAGACAAGCATAAGCTTGATACCAAAATGAGGCCATCCAAAAAAGGAGAATTACAGGTCAATCTCTTGTATAAACACATGCAAATAGCCTACATGCATACACATTAGCAAAATGAACCCATGAATGTATAGTTTTTCAGCAGAATGAAAGGAGCAGCTTATTTTAAAACATTAAATTCTGTTTAAAATGTAGAAAAAGAAGGCCCTTTATTGCTGCTTCTATTCTACCTCAAAATGAAGGTCTTAGCATAGAAAAAAAAAACAGAAAAAAAAAATAAGGAGCATAAAATGTGGGTAGACAGAAGGAAAAAATAATCAGTTATTATTGTAAATACTGTTATCTACATAGAAAAACCAACACACCCTGAATCAGCTATTAGGAGTGATAGTCCAGAACTTTGCTGAATGCAAGTCAAAATACACACATAAGAGAGCTACATTTTCAAACCTAACAAAAGATGCTCCACCTTATTAACATATAGCAAAATGTAAAAAGATAAAAAACATCATTGACTAAGTTTACAAATTGTCATTACAGTTAAAAAGCAAACTGGAAATGTTTAGTAAAATGTAGAATCATCTTTCCTACAACCCAGATATATATTTCTTCCACCTCTCAAAATACGCTGCAAATAAAATTAAACACAAAATAATATAGCATGCATTAAAAAAAAACTACAGGTAACAAACATAAACCTTTCAAATAACTTCTCCTCTATTTTTGGAGGATATAAATCTATTAAGCCACCTTCTCTCTTCAATATTTCCTAACTGTGGCTTTGGTAGAGGAATAGACACTTAGAGTGATGGAACAGAACAGAACAAAGCACAAACTCTACACAAACACAGCCACCTGACTGGTGACAGAGGTCCAAAGAGTAGCCAATGGAGGGAGCATCTTCAGATTATGATTAAAATGAAAATATTACAGCTACTGAGAAAAATAGTTTGGCAATTTCTTTAGCTACATTATGTAGGAACAGTTCTAGATGAAATTATGTGGTTCATTAAGATCATTCAAGATGGTATTCAACACAGGAGGCCTGGAAGCTTCAGCCGCAAGCAGGTGTGTGTCTTCTTAGGTGAGCCTGTTAGAGGGATGTGTGGTGCACACTGGCCGCCTGCTATCTGGTGCTGAGTCAGCTGTCTCCATGGAGCATCAGGGAAGCAGGACATTTACGATGGAGTACCTGCTTTTACTGACTGCTTTTTCTTTAATTTTTGTACTAGGTTTTATTGGTTATTATTCACCCTTTATGAGTAGAACTCAAAAAGCTGAGAATGAAGTGGATTCTGGTGAAAGTTTCAATATATCATGGGCATGAATGGAAATAAACTGCTTATTGCCCTACTTTTTTCCAAAAGGAAAATGAATCAACAGAAGGAAATAAAATAATCATTGGAATATTTTCTATAAAAGAAAACAAAATTGACTTTATCATTTGTGAGTAAGAATATATATTTATTTATCTGATGTGGATGAATTATATTTCAATCACTTCTCCTTATATTTTCAATTTAGGAGATGCTTTATATCAAAGACCTCTTCAGATGTTTGGAACATGGAAGGGGGTGCTACTGATGCCCTGCCCAATTCCCTTTACCCATCCCCCACTGACCTGGTATATTAGTCTATTTTCATGCTCCTGATAAAGACATACACAAGACTGAAAAGAAAAAGAGGTTTAATTGAACTCACAGTTCCTTATGGTTGGGGAGGTCTCAGAATCATGGCAGGAGGCGAAAGGTACTTCTTAACAAGGCAGTGGCAAGAGAAAATGAGGAAGATGCAAAAACGGAAACCCCTGATAAAACCATCAGATTTCCTGATCTCGTGGTAGATCACTACCACGAGAATAGTATGGGGGAAACTGCTCCCATGATTCAAATTATCTCCAACTGGGTGCCTCCCACAACATGTGGGAGTTATGGGAGAACGACTCAAGATGAAATTTGGTGGGGACATAGCCAAATCATATCATTCTGCCCCTAGCCCCTCCAAATCTCATGTCCTCACATTTCAAAACAAATCACGCCCTCCCAACAATCCCCCAAAGTCTTAACTCATTTCAGCATTAACCCAAAGGTCCATAGTCCAAAGTCTCATCTGAGACAAGGCAAGTCCCTTCTGCCTATGAGCCTGTAAAATCAAAAGCAAGCTAGTTACTTCCTAGATACAATGCTGGTACAGGTATTGGGTAAATACAGCCATTCCAAATGAGAGAAATTGGCCAAAACAAAGGGGTTACAGCACCCATGCAAGTCAAGTCTAAAATCCAGCGGGGCAGTCACATTTTAAAGCTCCAAAATGATCTCCTTTGACTCCAGGTCTCACATCCAGGTCACACTGATGCAAGAGGTAGGTTCCCATAGTCTTGGGCAGCTCCACCCCTGTGGCTTTGCAGGGTATAGCCCCCCTCCTGGCTGCTTTCACGGGCTGGCATTCAGTGTCTGCGGTTTTTCCAGGTGTGTGGTGCAAGCTGTCCGTGGATCTACCATTCTGGGGTCTGGAAGATGGTGGCCGTCTTCTCACAGCTCCACTAGGCAATGCCCCAGTGGAGGCTGTGACCCCACATTTCCCTTCCACACTGCCCTAGCAGAGGTTCTCCATGAGGACCCCGCCCCTGTCGCAGACTTTTACCTGGGCATCCAGGCATTTCCATACATCTTCTGAAATATAGGTGGAGGTTGCCAAACCCCAATTTTTGACTTCTCTGTACCCGCAGGCTCAACACCATGTGGAAGCTGCCAAGGTTTGTGGCTTGCACCCCCTGACACCATGAGCCCAGTTGGACTTTGGCCCCTTTTAGCAATAGCTAGAGTGCCTGGGACACAAGACACCAAGTCCCTAGGCTGCACACAACATGGGGACCCTGGGCCTGGCCCATGAAACCATTGTTTTCTCCTATGCTTCTGGGTCTGTGAGGAGAGGGGTTACCATAAAGACCTATGACATGCCCTGGAGACATTTTCTCCATTGTCTTGGGGTTTAACATTCGGCTTCTTGTTACTTATGCAAATTTCTGCAGTCAGCTTGAATTTCTCCTCAGAAAACGGGTTTCTCTTTTGTACTGCATCATCAGGCTGCACATTTTCTGAACTTTTATGCTCTGTTTCCCTTTTAAAAAGGAATGCTTTTAATAGCACCCAAATCACCTCTTAAATGTTTTGCTGCTTAGAAATTTCTTCTACCAGATACCCTAAATCATCTCTCTCAAGTTCAAAGTTCCACAATTCTCTAGGGTAGGGGCAAAATGCCACCAGTCTCTTTGCTAAAATGAAGCAAAGAGTCACCTTTGCTTCAGTTCCCAACAGGTTCTTCATCTCCATCTGAGACCAGCTCAGCCTGGACCTTATTGTTCATACCACTATCAGCATTTTTGTCAAAGCCAGTCCACAAGTCTCTAGGAAGTTCCAAACTTCCCACATTTTCCTGTCTTCTTCTGAGCCCTCCAAACTGTTCCAACCTCTGCCTGTCATGCAGTTCCAAAGTTGCTTCCACATTTTTGGGTATGTTTTCAGCAACACCCCACTCTACTGATACCAGTTTACTGTATGAGTTAATTTTCATGCTGCTGATAAACACACATCTGAGACTGGGAAGGAAAAGAGGTTTAACTGGACATACAGTTCCACATGGCTGGGGAGGCCTCAGAATCATGGCGGGAGGCAAAAGGCACTTCTTACATGGCAGCGGAAGAGAAAATGAGGAAGATGCAAAAACAGAAACCCCTGATAAAACCATCAGATCTTGTGAGACTTATTCAATACCACGAGAATAATATGGGGGAGACCACCCCCATGATTCAAATTATCTCCCACTGGGTCCCTCCCACAACATGTGGGAATTATGGGAATACAATTCAAGATGAGAACTGGGTGGGAACACAGAGTCAAACCATATCACCTCGGTACTGGCTGGAAGGATTCACAGCTGTCCTCTCCTCTAGACAATTGCCCTGTCAGCCTCAGCCTCCCAGGGAGTGGAAGATCCTAACCCCATCCCGTAAGCCACAGTCACTGAGAGACCTCCACAAGGATACAAAACATGTCCCCTTGACTCAATCAGAGACACTCCATGCTGTGATTTGTACCCTAAAGCAAAGTGGACTCGAATGATAATAGACTCTGCCGAAGACTACATAGTTTTTCTACTCTTTTCTGTTCTATGCCCTGCTTCTTTCACTCCCTTATGGGTTTTCTCTGTTGAGCCTTCTCAATACACAGGAATGTGCACCTGACTTCTCATACTCTGCTTCTAGGGGACATAGTCTATATAAGAATATACATATGTACACTTTGGGAGGCCGAGACGGGCGGATCACAAGGTCAGGAGATCGAGACCATCCTGGCTAACATGGTGAAACCCCGTCTCTACTAAAAATACAAAAATTAGCTGGGCGCGGTGGTGCACCTGTAGTCCCAGGTACATGGGAGGCTGAGGCAGGAGAATGGCATGAACCCAGGAGGCGGAGCTTGCAGTGAGTGGAGATCGTGCCACTGCACTCCAGCCTGGGCGACAGAGCAAGACTCCGTCCCCCCCCCCCCAAAAAAAAAAGAATATACTTATGTACATTTATATATATATTATATATATAGGCATGTGTGTGTGCATATAAGCATATATATATCCTCTTTCATTTTCTATAACATTCGTCTTTTACACCGGGGGAAGAATATATTTTAATACATACAAATGTTATCAAAGATTGAACATACTTAGTAATACTAGTTTTCAAAACTGAAAAAAAATAATAAAAGCACAAAAATAAGATACATGCAAAAAAATAAAATTGGACTTATTTTACATTATATACAAAATTAATTCAAAATGAATCGAAGACCTAAAATTGTAAAACTCTTAGAAAAAAAACACAAGGAAAAAATTTTTATGACATTTGTGACGTTGGACTTGGCAATGAATTCTAGATATGACACCAAAAGCACAGACAGAAAAAGCAAAAATAGACAAATGAGAATACGCCAAACTTAAAAACTTCTGTGCATAAAAGTACATAAGCATCACAGTGAAAAGACAACTTACAGAGTGGGAGAAAATATTTACCAATATATACCTAATAGGAGATGAATATCTAGAATACATAAAGGACTCTTAGAACTCAACAACCAAAAAAATCAAATAATCAGATTAAGAATGGGAAAAGGACTTGAATAGATACTTTTCTAAAGGTGATATATAAATTCTCAACAAGCATATAAAGAGGTGCTCCACATCATTGATCATCAGAGAAATGCAAGTCAAAACCACAACATGTTATGACCTCATATCTGAGAGAATAGCTACTATCAAAGAAACAGAAAATACAAAGCGTTGGTGAGGATGTAGAGAAATTGTAACACTTGTTCACTGTTGGGATTGTAAAGTGGTGCAGCCACTATGAAAACCAGTTTGGAGTATTCTCAAAAAATGAAAAATGGAACTATCATATGATCTGACAATGCTACTTCTGGGTATACATCAAAATAATTGAAAGCAGGGTGTTGGAGAGATATCTGTGCACCCATGTACATAAGAGCACTATTCAAAATTGCCAAGAAGTGGAAGCAGATGTCCAGAGATGAACGCATAAACAAAACAGGTATCCATGTATAATGGAATATTATTCAGCCTACAGAGGAAGAGGCCCTTCTACATGTCACAACATGGATGGATATTGAAGACACTTTTTAAGGGAAATAAACTGATCACTAAAAGATAAATACTGTAGGATTCCACTTACAGGTTTCTAAAGAGGTCAAACTCAGAAGCAGAAAGTAGAATGATGGGTGCCAGGGACTGAGGGAAAATGAGAGTTGACGTTGAATGGGTACGGAGTTTCAGAATGGCAAGATGAAATGTTCGGGAAATCCGTTTCATAACAATGAGAATATTCTTAACATTCCTGAACTGTACACTTAAAAATAGTTACAATGGTACATTTTATGTTATGTGTTTTTACCACTATAGGAACATGAAAGAAATTGGTAAGACACAAGGAGCTACATTATGGGGCTTTAAAAACATATACATAGCTGAAGTATTTCACAAATAATGTAATCACAAACTTATTGTTTACCTTATTTCATAAAAGTGTTTGCTAGGAATTCTGCGAGCCTAAAAGATAGTTGTTCAGGAATTAGTACGCTTACATGCAGGTGCTGTAGTCACACACACACATTCATACACACACATACACACACACACACACACATTGGTATCTGTTCTCCTAACAACTCCTCTAGCAGAAGTTTTATTCTCAGAACCCATTGTTATAACACTCTTCCAAAGACTTTTTTTTTTTACTGCATATACAATGACAATGAAACAAAGGAACAATGAGGATTCTCAAAGACAGGAGTATAATCAATTTCAACTTACTCCCCCAGAGTCTTAAAAAAAAAAAAAAAAAAAAAAAAAAAACCCTCCTTAAGCACTGAAATCTTGAAAAAGTGTTGGATTTTACCATCCTTGTAATCAAGTTTCAGGTCTATATCCCTCTTTATAGAGCAAAAAATAGTTGAAACAAATTACATTTTGGCAAGATATAGATGCTAGGCCCTAAAATATTTGAGGATTTAGGTCTACACATAATCATGCGTTTAAACACTTATCTGAAAGACAGAGAAATAAATGTAAATAATGTAAATTCTTCTCAAAAAAGTCAACAATATTTTTCATTTCACTAGTTTACAGCTGTCTCTTAATTCTTTAAATTATGTATCACGAGGCCATTTCTTGTGTTTCCATCCAATTATTTGGGCATGTTTATCTAGTGAGAGAATGTAATAAGTATTTTCTCTTTAAAATGGAAATAACACAAATACACATGACATAAAAATTACTGTATAATGTAAGGTATATTTACTTTTTGCGCATCCATCTATGCTTTCTGACACTTAATATTTCCCTTACCATATTTCTTAAATAACAAGTGATTTGATTATGATACAAACTTTTCGGTGGATATAGATTTGTAGTCATAATTCTTGCTAGGGCTCATTTCAAGGTAATAATAAAACTGAAGGTTCTCCCCCGATGTGATGTTTCTGCTTCATTATCCCAGTAGGCCCAGATGTCCAGTCAAACCTATGGCTGACGGAGTGTACTATGCCATGCAGGTTGTGTCACAGACAGCTCCAAAGTCATATCCAAGTGCTAAAGCCCCAGAGCAAAAAAATGCTGCAGGGCACCCACCGGCCAGGTTCCCTGCAGAGACCAGCCAGCTACATCCAGGCTCTGGAGAGCCTGCTGATTTGAAGCCCTGCCCTGGGAACCAACTGCATGGTGTCAAATCTTCACTCAATCATTTATTGGTTGTGTGACTTTAGACAGATTCCTTTTGCTCTCTGTGTCTCATGTCTACCTCACAGGGACGATCCAATGATAAAATACATGTGAAGCATCAGCCAAGGGTCTGGCACATCCCTTCATAGCTATTGACTTATCAGATGACAATTTCTCCAAAAAATCTGGCTCCTTTAAGATCAGAACTGCTTCCTATGGCTGTTTCCAGATGTCTTCGGATGACACGTCATATGCTGGACACCAGAACCTGTCTTTTCCTAAATGCTCCTGCCATTCTAAATACCATGCTTCCACTACTGAGCGTCTTCAAGATTTAAGAGCTCAAATTGTTGCTCTATTTCTTCCCAGACAGGATGATGCTTTGGAATTAAGACTATCTCAGACAAGCTTGGATTCCTGGCTCAAACAGGCTATATCCCAAAAGAGAAGTTCTCTTTGGTTTTATACTCAGTAAAATAAATTTAGATGCACTACCCCAAATATACATTTTTGAACCCTCAAATGTTGAACAATCTTCTGCTCTGAATCCAAATCTACATATTGCATCTTTAATCAACATCTTCAATTCCGGTTGGAAGAGATTCAGCTCACTGTTCCTGCCAGAAAGGTATTTAATAGACAAATTCTCTGGTGCTCAGACTGTCTCAGACAGGATTCCCTCCTATAGAAACAGAAGCTCTTCCTGGCTCTATTCAGGCAGCTTCCTGGATGCCTTTAGTCTGAGTCTGAAGCAACATTGCAAAATGAACATTACACATTTTAGATACAAGACTAACGAGCATATGCTTTATATTAATAATTTCTCTTAAATTCCTTTGTCTTTAATTTCAAAGTATATGTATGTATGTGACTTATGTTTCATGATTGCAAGTAAAACTGAAAAAAAATCATGATTTTCCTGCGTCTTGACAATAATTTTATTTAAAATATTATTTTGATATAAAATATTTGCTATTTAGTTTTTTGATATAAAACATTTTCAGTACTAAAAGACCTGAGACAAAACTAAAGTTCACAATTAATATTAAATTTTGGATTTATGATGCCTGTTTTATTTTCCTTTTCATTGTAAATACATTTGGGAAAAATAAGATGCTAAAATCTCTACTGTCATTTTTAGGTTTTACATATATTTTGTAGTTTTTAATGATTTTCATTGCCCTTTTTATTAATTTCTAAGACACATCCAGATGAAAGAAATTCTGCAAGGTCAATTTAAAGATCAATGCAAGAACACAGAAATCAATTCACAGATAAGTTTCTCTGTGTCTAACATAAGAACCTTCCTCATCACAAGTCTTAATTATTGCATTAAACACCCTTGGCTTTATTCTCTCACCACTTCACTCTACTAGGTAGACTTCAAAAACATGTTTGTTATTATACTAATTCAGAATAATGGTATAGAAAAAATGGTATAGAAATAGTCAATGGTCTACCTTGCTTATTGAAGGTTAATACTAATTTGTATTCCAAATAAAGTCAGCTTTTTCCATATATCTTCCATCTTTATTCCTATTTTCCTGCTACTCCATTATACAGATTCTGCCATTTTCATTAACTATCTAGAGTGGTCCATTATTTTTCCTGGGAGCATCCTTCCCCTGGAGAATCACCTCATATCTGTCACTCCATGTGGTCCTGAAAGTTATTAGAAACGTTGTCCAAGTCAACTGCCCACAGGACTGGAAATCTGAACTGGGCTGAACCCACCGTAATGGCCCTGACACTGACAATCAATGACTGATTCCAGTGTAGGACATGGCCCTAGTGCGGCAATTCAGGATCTTTCCTTTGAGTTTGATAAATAGACACAGGAATATTTTTTACTGCCCTCTCTGTTGTTTTAATATCAGTCCACGAGGATACAGCCATTTGCTGTCAAGGTGAATCTCTTCTGAGACAGAAAAAGAGAGACAAAGAAGTGGAGAGAGAGAGAGAGAGAGAGAGAGAGAGAGAGAGAGAGAGAGAGAGAGAGAGAGAGAGAGAGAATTAGAATGGAAAATATCAGTCAAATCCCCTGACCCCTGATCCAGCAATACATGAAGCCACTGGCATTCAGATTTTCTGAGTACAAGGGCCATTTTCCAAATATAAAACCCAATATATTCCTTTTTGTATTTAAACCATTATGAGTTGATTTCTGTCAGTGGCAACCAAGTGACTCATGTAATATAAAAATCCATAATGATCTATTTCTTCGTGCCAAAGGACATATGCCTTTGGTGTAACTAGTTCTGTCCTCTTTTGAATGAATAGCTTATTTCCACAAGTAGAACAAGAATTTATATTTTGTATTACATAGAATATTTATATTACTTATTTTTAAATAGTACATTTTCTGATATCAGAAAGCTTCATATTTTGTGTTCGATATGTGCTGTGCTTAAAATGAGAACAACAATTCCCTTCAGTCAGTCGATCCTTCATAAACAAAGAATTCATTGAATGTCTTCTGTGCACTTGGCTATGAACTAAGACATAAAAAGGCAGAAGATGAAATCCCTGGTCATGAAGACATAACTGTAGGACTGAGCATGCACACATGTTAGAAAGAGTTGAGAGGCAATGAAATCAGTATTCAGTGCTTCTCTTCCTGGGATATGGAGACACCACTGACCAAGCCCAGGGAATGTTACAGCCGGAGAAGGACCAGAGAGCATATTCCTGGAGCATGAAAGTTAAGTTTAACCATCTTTGTCCCATTATGGCCCATTGAGCCCAATTCTTGCACTGTACTCTTTTTAACATCTGAAGGTGTCTGAAAAGTTGACGTAAAGCAGTTGGCTCACCACATAATTATGCTGTTATGATGAAAGGGAGACTAATCAGTATTCTTCTTTTCCCACTGCCCTATAGACCATAAACTTCATGAATACAGGGGCCACCTCCATTTTGATTACAGTTGCATTTGCAGAGCATATCAAGGGTCCTGTCATGTTAAAGGTCATTCATTCATTCATCTGCTAATGTATTCAGTCATTCAAATCTATTATTCAGAATTTGCTATATGCAAAGCTTTGTATTTAGACATTTGATGGTTACAAGTTTAATCAGTTACTTTGCATTAATATTGCTTACCAACTAGGATAAAGAATATAGCCACCGAAATATACCTATATCTAAAAAAGAGGAATGGACAAAGTGCTAAGTTAACTCACATATAAAGAGAATTTAGTACTTAGAGATTCTGTGCCTTTTGATCTGAAATTTGATCACAGCTAAAAATTTTAAATTCAAAGATGAGAAAAAAATTCTCAATTTTAAGTTGAGAAAAAAATGGAAGAAAGGCAGAAGTTATAGAATAATTTCAAGCACTTATCAGTTTGGCAGAAGCAAAGATACATAAGGGTGAAAAGTTGAAAATAAAGCTAAAACAAGAATTGGAATCTCCACATTTCTGAGAGAGTAAAAATAGTTTCATCATTTTTGGTTCTGCCACAGGAAGCCATTAAAGATTTGCAAACAGCATTACAAAAAAATAGTGGAGTCCATCAAAAATCTGGAGGCTTCTAGAGCAGCTGATAGAGAGACACAGTGGGGAGCATCTTCAGGAAGCATATGCACTAATTCTGGGTGAAAGTTAGGAGAGTCTGAGTTAGAACAAAAAAAAATGCAATGCCAGGGTGAATGATAGTGATTATGAAAAGAAAGAACCTTTGAGAGATGGTGAATTGCCCTGCTGGGTGACAAGGGAGAAAGTGGAGTCAGAAAGTAGAGAAATAAAGGTCTCTGAACTTTCAAACTGCAGTGATTAGAATAAAGGTAAAACCATCAATAACAAGGGAAAATGCCATGGATTTAGAAGAGGGGCAAATATATGTATGCATATGACTGTGATACAAATGTATCAATTATCAATTCATAGGTATCAGAATACATATTTATAGTGTTTGCTGACAATGCTTCTAGTAGGAAATGTCAATCAAGCAACTGGAATATTTTACAGATATTAGCTGCATACAATTTCTTTAAACTAGCTGTAAGTTTATATACACAAGCAGAAGTCTCATCCTATTACATATTTTAAAGCTGTAAAGATGAGAAAATATTGCAATATGTGATTTTCAAAGGGGTGCATTTAATTATTTCCAAATAATGTCAAAATTACCAATATTGTCTCTTTTTGACAGGTTATACTAGTCTTAGAATACTTTTATAACACAATGGCCTAAATATATGTATATCTAAAGAAGAGAAGAGAAAGTGCTCAATTCACTCAGATGGAAGGAGAATGTAGTGCTTGGAGAAGTTAGAGTTCATGGCTTTTGATCTGAAATTTAATAAAGACTAAAATTTTGAAATTCAAAGATGAATGCTTAATGCCAATTTACAAATTCTACGCAATGACATAAATTGCTTAATCATGAGTTGAAGAGAGACATGAGGAATTCCCTAATGCATAACAGATTTTTTCCATAACTTCTACTACCCTTTAATACAACAATTTCATAGCTGATTTTGAATCAAGAGTCAACTAAAATATTTTTCCAAATATTTCCATAATGAGAATTCTATGATGCATCAGGTAATAAATAGTGCGATTGGGATAAATATTATGGAGAAGTAATCTAATTTAAAGCTTAGTGTTAGTTCTAGTGATTGGATGGTTGTTCAATGTCAGTTTGAAATTATACAATGGGGTTACGTGGTTCATCTGTGTGCCTCTAAAATCTTTGGTCATGTGTTAAAAATTAATTGAATAACACAGAAAGAAAAGCATGCTAAAAACTACATCATGGATGATATAATCCACATACATTAAGAAAATTTTTAAAAAGGAAAGAAAGAAAATCAAAGCAACAAACAGAAAGAGCCCTCCTCTTTCTTACTTTCCTTTCTCCTCATGCAGACATATGATTACAAACTAAGGAACCAGGGAAAATGTGGTGTCCCAGGGGACAGGGGTCACCTACAGTCAGCCTGAATCTTGGGCAGAGCTGAGGCAGGGCTGGGAGTAAGTGCATGGCCTTGTAAGCACTTCTAAGAGGGTTTCCTGCCTGGCTCTTGAGTCCCCACCTTCCCGCACTCTGGGGCAGGGCTACTTATGCTCTGTTCAGTCTGAGCTGGGAAACTTGGAGGTACTGATTCCACTTCCTCTGTGGATCCAGCATCAACTCTTTGGCGTAGGGAAAGGTGGCGGATGCACAAGGTAGATGTGGAGGATAAAATGGGTGAGATGGGCAGTGTTGGGTGGTATTGCTACCTGAGGCCATATGCATTCCTTTCAGATACTCAGCGCCTCCTCCTGATCTATCACCCTCCATGTAATTCCAGCCAACATTGATCCAACATCTTCTGCAACTCAGTGTGTTTCCTCAGCAAAGTCACAGCTGGTAAGGACAAAACCACTGGAGATCTTTTCCTCAGAATCCTTGTAGGTGAACGAAACCATATTCCTTATTTTGTGGGAGGTGGAAGGAGGTTGGTGGAAAAAGACCGGGGGCACAGAGTAGGCAAGTTTGAGTTCCCTGAATGTTAGGAATCACATTGAGAGCCTTTTTAAAGCTACAGGAGACAGTGTACATACCAAACTTACAAGGTATAGGGGTCATTTTCAACACTGCAAACTATCGTAGACGCTGGGGAATCAAGAAAAGAACTGCTGAAACATGAGTTCATTAAAGAACATTTATGACAGTCTTTTATGTGCACTGATTACTATTGATGACTCCAATTTCATTTACCAAATACTATTGTAAGTAGCATGAAAATGTATCAGATCTTATCAATGTAAGTTTGGTTTTAACTCCAAACCAGCTTTATTGTATGATCAGTCTTGACCTGACAGCCCAGACCTAGCTTAGATCTGGTCCAAAGTAAGTCCTCACCACGAGGGAGGAAGACTCAGGAAACCTGTCATGGCCACTGCCTCTTCTCTTGTCCCCACCCCTGATGTCTCTGCTACTGTTTCCTGGGGGTATAGGGATAAGGCACAGAACTGCTAGAAACCAGCCCAAAACAACACTCTGGAACTTCTAAATTTTCAGAAAACCAGTAAAGAATGCTGCTGGTATTATTCTACTTATACTCTTGGAATAAAATTGCCACTATTAACTTCATCAAACATTATTAACCAAACATCCTAAAAATATTTTCAGACTATAGTCCAGACTATATTTTTAAACGAGTGTCTTTTGGCCTGTTCATGGGTGTGAGGATTGAACACAGGTTTGTCTTTCTATGACCTTCATTGACACTACCGAAAACCAATTATTTAAATATACTTCTGAAATGTCATTTAAGCTTGAATCAATGATGAAGATAAGGGTAATGTTAGGTAAGAAAATGAGAAAAAAAGATGTTAAATGCTATGCATTTTAGAGACTGTTAATTAAAAATTTGGAGCTTGAGTTCATTAAGAATTTCTTCTTTACAAAGCAGTTTGAAATGTAAACAGACTATGGGTCTTCCATTAAAAAATTCCACTGCTACTAAGTATTTAAAGAGCAAAGGTTTCCCATTGTGTTAACAGAGTTAAAGAAGATTAAGGTTTATTCTTTCAGCTCATGGGTTGCAGTCATTTAAACAGATGGTAGATAGATAGATAGATAGATAGATAGATAGATAGATAGATAGATAGATAGACAGACAGACAGACAGATAGACAGACAGATAGATGGTAGAATAAATGCTCCAACCATTTGAGACCAGGTATCTGAAAAGGGGGTGGAGTGGTGGGAGTGCAAGAACCCTAGAAATCAGAAGCTGGAAGACATCAAAAGTGACACAGTGGGAGCATCCCTGGGCTGACACTGCTAGACCAACCACATAGCCATGGAAACCAGAAGCCTATTATGTAAGCAGAATGAGCTCAGGAATTTCTCCCAGTCTCAGAGCTGAGGATCCAAAACTCAAAAGCCAGGTACTGGACCCAGGACATAATGGATGCAATGGAAGGAGAAAGTCCAGAAATATTCTGTGATGAACTTGCCCAACTGAGATGTTTTGAAAGTAGAATGGTTTATCTAATATTTCCCATCTCATGGCTTAATAATTAAATCACAAAGCTCTGACTACAGCATTTTGATGATTTCTGCCAGTGAAACCCTCCATGGCAGGCCAGGAATTTCAGTGTGTCAAGATACAAGGGAAATCCCAGTCCTAAGTATTTAAGTGTTTACCTGAGGCAAATAAAACCATGCACCCATGCAAAACAAACAAACTTGTCTTTGAATATTTATAAACGTTCTACTCGTAATAGCCCCAAACTGGAAACAAATAAATGCCAACAAACTAGTGAATGGGGTGCACACACTGTGATAGATCCATAAAAGAGAATCCTACTCAACAATAAAAAGGAATAAACCTGCAACGTATGCATCAACATGGATGATTGCCAGATGCATCATCCTACAGAATGAAAGCCAGTCTCTTTAAACAACTAAATACACTTGCCATACCCAGCCATTGCACCCTTGAACATTTACTAAAGGAAATGAAAACTTATGTCCACACACGAACCAGTACAGGATTCTTCATAGTAACTTTACTTGTAATAGACAAAAGCTACAATCAACCAGAATGTCTTTCAATAGGTGAATAGTTCAACAAGCCATGGTACACCCACACCACTAAATACCACTCAGCAATTAAAAGGAAGAAGCATTGGTAGACAACAACTTGGCTGGATCTCAAGGGCATGATGTTGAATTTAAAAAGCCAATCTCAGAAGATCACATATTGTACAGCATCATTTACATGACATTCTGGAAAAGGCAAAGCTATAAAAACAGAAATCAGATCTGTGATTGACAGAGGCTAGTGATTATGGAAGGAGATGGACTATAAAGGACACAAGGGAACTCTTTGGAGTGAGAAAAATATTCTGTACCTTCGTTGTGGGTCACTTACTTGGTGGTTTTCATTTATCAAAATTTGTTTAACTATACACCTAAAAATAAGTTCTGTATGTAAATTATACCTCCATAAACCTGACTTAACAAAACAGACCAAAACAATAATGGAATATACTTACATTTGGAACCAGACTTTCAGAAAGTTAAAAGGCAAAGCATTGAAATAAATCTACAAAATACTGAGGGGATTCAGTTATGTGCTGTCAAAATGAACATTTTTAATAAGAGAAAATTTGGGGGGTATGATTAGTAAATAAAACTAATTATTTTTTAAATGATGGAAAAAAAGTCTTGTAAACAGATGCCAGCCTCTGTCACTTGCTATAAATCAGAGGAGTCAGATAAAAGAAACACCCAAAGGCCGGGCATGGTGGCTCACACCTGTAATCCCAGCACTTATTGGGAGGCCTAGGCAGGCAGATCACCTGAGGTCATGAGTTTGAGACCAGCCTGGCCAACACGGTGAAATGCTGTCTCTACTTAAAATACAAAAATTAGCTGGGCATGATGGCGCATGCCTGTAATCTCAGCTACTCGGGAGGCTGAGGCATGAGAATCTCTTGAACCAAGGTCACGCCACTCCCCTCCAGTCTGGGTAACAGAGCAAGACATCGTCTCCAAAAATAAATAAACAGAAAACACCCAAAGCTGCCAAGGTGTCTGGTTATAGTGGGGAAGAGCATAGTAACTCCATTCCTGCCCCAGGCTCTCAATCTGCATGGTACATCACACATTCGCAAGAGCTTTCACATGTTGTCACTAGACTGCAGACTGGGGTTCAGGCAAAAAATACGTCCTTTCGCATCCACAGTCTCATGCCACGGGCAGTGCCTGTACCTGCACTGTATCCTGCAGTGGCTCAGTTAGAGCTGACTGCATAGTTGGGTGACTGTATAATGGATAAAGGAAAGACTAAAGGGAGGGAGAAGTTATTAAGAAATGGATTGGCCGGGCGCGGTGGCTCAAGCCTGTAATCCCAGCACTTTGGGAGGCCGAGACGGGCGGATCATGAGGTCAGGAGATCGAGACCATCCTGGCTAACACGGTGAAACCCCGTCTCTACTAAAAAATACAAAAAACTAGCCGGGCGTGGTGGCGGGCGCCTGTAGTCCCAGCTACTCGGGAGGCTGAGGCAGGAGAATGGCGTGAACCTGGGAGGCGGAGCTTGCAGTGAGCTGAGATCCGGCCACTGCACTCCAGCCTGGGCCACAGAGCGAGACTCCGTCTCAAAAAAAAAAAAAAAGAAAGAAAGAAAGAAATGGATTGACTTTCACAGCTACCTAGGAAATGAATTGGGATGGTATCATCGGCCTCATTTTTCAAATAAGGAAATCAAGTACCAAGCCCTAGAAGAGTAAAGTGATGATAAAAATTGGAAAGTAGCCAAGAGACCCTAGGATTGTCCCTGTGGTCTCTTAAGTAGCTGTGGAGTCTCCCCAAATGATTGTGGAGGGATGTGCTGCCTCCCTGCCCAACCTGCACAGCTGCCTTTGTTATCACAGCTCACACTGGCCAAGTACACCAGGCCATGATTTACTGAATTTCATTTCAACTGATTTTGTGGGTACATCACAGGTGATGTGCTTTATGTATCACTGTGAGATGAAAGGGAAATTAAAACTTGTTTAGGATTCCCTAAGAATGGAAAAGGTGAAGCAAAGTGTTGCCCTGCATAAATTCAGCTCATGAGTGCTGTGTGGAAGGGGTTCAAACTCAACTCGGTCCTCCAAAGATAAATCTAATAGGTAAAGTTGTTCAGAGCAGAGAATAATGAACTAGACATGTAGAAACAATTTAACTTTTGAATGGCATTTTCCCCCAATAATACTTCGCAGCAATGACTTTAATATAGTTAGGGGCAGCAGGAGGAATGTCTTTCATTAATTTCATATTTGTTGCTGGCCCACTTCAACGACTGTCTTCCTCTTCTTCTACTAACAGCTTGAATGAAGGAGAATGGCCAATTGATTTCCACAAAACCATTAGTTAATTTGTGCCTGTCTTTCCTGTCACTTCTCAGTTCTAGATAATCAATAACCCAAGTCTCTTTCATCTTTCCTCATTCAGAAGACGCTGAAGCTGTTTGCCTTCAGTTATCCTTCTCTCAGCCCCTTTCTATTGGCAAAAGACCGCGTTAAGGTGAACTAGCCAAAACGGTAGCGTAGTTAGAATGCACCATTGATTCACACAAGGCTGTCTCAAATTTTCGTCAACTTTCCGTTTCCATTCTTATCGTGTTTTAAAGTATTGAGCAGCATCCAATAAACTTTCACAACCATGACTATATGTGGAGATGACATATTGACTGAAATTTCAACAGTGACCTCTTGAGCATTTTCTGAATGCACAAGTCAATTTAAAACTCCAGTTTAAGAATTACTTAAATGCACTCCACAATATGGAGCTTTCTCCTTAGAAAGCAAAGCATCATTGAACTGTGGTTTGGAACAGGTTTTCCTAGTACTGCCAAGAAGGCTTATTCTGACAGAACAACCACTCTTAAACCATGATGTTGTGTGTTCTATTCTAGCATTAATTTATGAAAATTAGTGAAAAACAAAGTTTCCTTTATGTCAAACCACGACCAAACCTGTCTTGCTGTTCTTATGGTTGTTGTTACCATTACTCCAGTTTCTCAAATCATTGTAGGATGCCAAAAGTTTTAAAAACAAAACCCAGACCCAACATGTGGCCTTTGAGGATTTTCTGTTCACTCTCTGTAAATAGAGAACAAATTCTCGAGGGCTTTGGACTACAGGCAGAGACTGAGTGTGAAAGGATAGATGGGTTTCACTTTCTAAAGATGAGGAAGAAGATGCACATATCAACACGTGTGACCTACTTTTGATACAGTAAATTTAAAACTGCTCATGTGTTTCCTCTCTCAAAAAAATAAAGCATTTTGGAGCGGACAACCTCCTCCACCAACTGCCCTGCGTGTATTTTTCCTTTTAGTAGCCAAAGCTTATATGTGTTCTGTACTCTTCATTCCCTTCCGATTGCAGCTCAATTCATTGCAGGTAGAACTCCACGCTCCTCTCTCCTGGCCCTGCTCTGTGTCCATATCAGTAACGGCCTCCTCATCGATTACTCCAGAGGGTGCTGCTCCAGCCTGCACTGTGATCTTCTCACTTAGGCCAGGCTGCTTACCAGACCCTGCCTCTTGGAGCAGTGTTACCTGAGCTGTTGATTGAAGACATCTTAACTCCTTTGCAAACCACTCATCCTTTATCTGCCCTTCTCAAATTTCTGACCTGAGCCATCTGTTTCCTTGTCACCTATTTCCTCTCCTCCTGTGGCTTAAATGAAACCAGTATGCTAACAACTCCCTATTTCCAATAGACATCTCTTACCTGAGCTGCAGGTATGTGTCTATGGCTACATACTGGACAGCTCCTCTTGGATATCGTGGGACTCGGCATGTCCAAGCCTGTCCTTCCCATCTGAAGCTTAGTAACACCATACATATAGCTGTTCACATGCAAACCTAAGTGCCTTGAATATTCCATGTATTGTATACTCCACAATGCCTAAATTGTCCCAAGGACTCAAGGTCCTGGAACTGAAGTATTTTTCAAATTCATCCAGTTTTCTCCATGTTCAGGTCAATCACCAACACAAATTCTTCACCCATGTGGGTCATCCTAAGAGCCACCTACCTGGCCTCCCAGACTGTACCACTGCTCCCTCCCATTTGTTCTCTATAGTCGATCTTTCTAACACAAATCTTTACTTTCCACTTTTAGGAATTCCTAAGAATTCCATCTTAGTGGATTCCAGTTGCTTTCAGAAAAACTCCTTACAAAATTCTAAACCTGACCTATGGCTCCTATGTCATTCAGGGTCAAGACATTCAGGTTTAAGAAGGAAGAGCACAGATTCAGTCTGGACAGTGCAGGTTTCAAGTGCTGATAGGATACAGGGGTCTGCTTGGGTTTGAATAGTGCAAATCAGGAGATCCCAATGAAGGACACAGCCTGATGGATTTTCCTGTAACCCAGCCACAAAGATGGTAGAGATGAAATAAGTACCCTACATAGGATATGTCTGCTTTTAAAAGAGCAAAGCAACACACAGAATTTTTCACTAATCAAGATAATACATTCTGTTAATTCCACCTTATAAATACCTCTCTAGTCAGACCATGCCTCCCTATCCGCATCTCCACCCTCCTGATTTAAGCTGTCACCTGGGCTATTTCAAGGCTTCTACCGTTTTCAGTCTCTCCTTTAATCCATACTCTACAGTACCATCAGAATGACAGATCTAAAATGCAAAGGTGATCACATCCCTCACTCTTGAAAATCATTCGAGGAACTCCCTCCCTGGCATGATGAGTCACACAAAAACTGCATCAGATTTGTCCAACTACTGCACATTGTTCTTCTTCCTCCATCTCTTTGCTTTGAATGCACCCTGCGGTCACCACATGGTGCTCTGTGCAGGCCTTCTTCCCTCCCTGGCTTCCTCATCCACTGATCTTCAGCAAATGCCTCCTCATCCTGAAACGCCTTCTGCCCACTCTGAGGAGCTTGCCCCGGCTCCGCACACACCTTCCTCATGGCACAACTGGGTGCCTTTCCCTGTCTTGTCTCATAATACTGACTTACAGATGGAAACTGAAAATTCATTATTCATTTTCAATTTTTCCTCTAGATGGTGAATTTCTTGTAGAAAAAAATGCCATTTATACACATAAACTGAGTGCGTGGCAAAATGTCTGGCGTGAGTGAATGATTAAAAACTTAAAACATGGGCGTAGGTGGGAAAAGCGAAAGGGGCAGAAACAAGTCAGTGTTACAAGGACAATTATTTTTAGAAAAGCAGCGAGAGGCTATGAAGTGAGAGGTGGTCACTGAGTGAAAATGTGCAAATAATTTGAGATAAATGGGAACCAAAAAGACAGTCTGTTGTTTCAGTAGAGTAACAGTGTGGGAGATAAAATGCCATGTTTGAATGGAAAGGTATTTGAGGAGCATGAAGCAATGAATTTTTTAAAAAGTTTGGAAGTAAAGGTACGTAGAGACCTGGAATATTAGCTTGAGTAAGTAACTCTGAAATAAAAAGTAGTATTGACCTATTAGTTTGTTTGGGAAGAATTAACAAAAAATGAAAGAAAAACCCTAACTTTTGACAGCCTAGATTCTCTAGTTTAACAATGTGGAACGTGCTCATTCCCACCTCAGGGTCTTCACACTTGCTGTTCCCTCTGTGTGGCACTTTTCCCACAGGTCTTCACGTTGCTGATTCACTCACTCCATTCAGTAACTTAGAGACCACTTCTTGAGAGTGATTTTCTCTTAGCAACCTATTTTTTTTTTTTTTTTTTTGAGACGGAGTCTCGCTCTGCCACCCAGGCTGGAGTGCTGTAGCCAGATCTCAGCTCACTGCAAGCTCCGCCTCCCGGGTTCCCACCATTCTCCTGCCTCAGCCTCCCGAGTAGCTGGGACTACAGGCACCCGCCACCTCGCCCGGCCAATTTTTTTGTATTTTTTAGTAGAGACGGGGTTTCACCGTGTTAGCCAGGATGGTCTCGATCTCCTGACCTCGTGATCCACCCGTCTCGGCCTCCCAAAGTGCTGGGATTACAGGCTTGAGCCACCGCGCCCGGCCTTAACAACCTATTTAAAATTACCCCTCACATCCACTCTGCTTCCAGGTAACTCATTAGTTCATTAAACACCTTTATTTTTCTCACGTTAGTTGCTGCCACCAAAAGTTGTTATCAACATCTCTTTACTTACCTACTCTGTCTTACATACTGGTATGGTGATTTCAAGAGAGTAAGAATGCTAGCTTGCTTGTTCATCTTTGTATGTTTATTTTTAATTAATTAATTAATTAATCTATTTATTTTTGAGACAGAGTCTTACTGTGTCACCCAGGCTGGAGTGCAATGGTGTGATCTCAGCTCACTGCCACCTTCACCTCCTGGGTTCAAGCGATTCTCCTGCCTCAGCTTCCCAAGTGGCTAGGATTACAGGCATATGCCACAACCCCCAGCTAATTTTTGTATTTTTGGTCGAGATGGGATTTTGCCATGTTGGTCAGGCTGGTTTCAAACTCCTGGCCTCAAGTGATGTGCCTGCCTCGGCCTCCCAAAGAGCTGAGATTACAAGTGTGAGCCACTGTGCCTGGCCATCTTTGTATCTTTAGCCATTAGACTAGTCCTTGAAAAGGACCAGGAGTTATATAATATTTCTTGAAGTCGTGAATAAATAAATACATGAATTAAAGACTGAATAAATGAATAAAATAAAAGGAAACTAAAACCGACTTAATCTATCCAGCTCAGTTAAGTTACTGTGGCATGTTTATATCTTTAATGTGATACTGAGTCTGGGCCAACTGTTGAAAGCATAAGGAATCCTCTCCCATTCACCAAACCACCTAAAAGGAAGGGTATCCAAGTAGAACAACAGATGCCGAGTAAGGATGTTAGTGTGAAACCCTCCAAATACAATGGCAAGCCTTAAATAATGCAACTTCAACACGGAGCAAAACACAAAGATATATCATCAGGTCATCAGTCCAAAAGCAGCCCATGATGTTCTTGAAAGTCTGTATAAAAGTCAAATGTATAAAGGCTGAACAAGAGACATATACTATAAGTTTATCATTTTATATATCATGCATGTGTATATATGCATACATACATAGAGATGGAGGCATAGAATAGATCTGGATATGGACACAGATATGGATATCTGAGGTTCAAGATTTCCCTTAGCAGCATATTTAATGATTTCTATCTTTCTCTTAATTGCATCATGTTTATACATCCTAGACTTAACACTAGTATAAGGACATCATTTATTTGAACAATATTTATAAAATAGTGTGGGTAAAAGTAATATAAGATTCCTATAATTAGAGATACAGTGTCACAAAGATCAGTCTCAGTTTGGAGTCATCACGCTATGTATTGAAACTAATTTATTTAGGAGACTATAGGTCCTATAAATCTCTAGATCTTATTATAATACATTTTTAAATTTGAAACGCTGGGACATCTGTAAAACAACAACAACAACAACAAAAACGTGGGGCTGGGTGCAGTGACTCACACCTGTAATCCCAGCACTTTGGGAGGCCGAGGCAGGCAGATCAAGGGGTGAAGAGATCGAGACCCTCCTGGTCAACAGGGTGAAACCCCGTCTCTACTAAAAATACAAAAATTAGCCGGATGTGGTGGTATGCACCTGTAGTCCCAGCTACTCGGGAGGCTGAGGCAGGAGAATTGCTTGAAGCTGGGAAGTGGAGGTTGCAGTGAGCTGAGACTGTGCCACTGAATTCCAGCCTGGCGACAGAGCAAGACACACACACACACACACACACAAAAACCTTGGGAAATATTTTTTCATTTAAGACTAGTTGAAATTATTTTAATATTTTAATATTGGACAGAAAAGTAAATATTTGAGAATATCTAAGAATGTCATGAACACTAATCAGGGGAGATTTACCTTTTCATATCTCAAAAGTTATCAAAAGCGAAGATAATGAACACAGTATAACCTTAAACTAAATCGATGGATCAGTGTAACAAAACATAAACCAGAAATGGATGCAAATATACTTATACTTAGAAATTTAGAATGCGATAAAAGCAAATTTCAATTCAGTAGGTATTGTGCATGCAGAAATGAAAGGGGGGAAAGAAGTAACTCTTATCTTAAATCACACATACACCTTAATTCCACATGAATTAAAATTTAAAATACAAAAATAAAAGTTTAGATTAAGATGTAGAAAACTAATTTAGCTTTAGAATAAATAGGCTACGCAAAGCAATACATGAAACCAAAATCCACAAAACACAGACATATTTTTCTATACAATTAGTAAAAAATGAGATGCCATCAAACATCCAAAACAAAGGCAAAAGTCAAAAACAGGAAAACTGGCTGGGCACAGTGGCTCACGCCTGTAATGCCACCAGTTTGGGAGGCCAAGGCGGGTGGATTACCTGAGGTCAGAAGTTCGAGACCAGCCTGACCAACATGGTGAAAACCCATCTCTACTAAAAATAAAAAATTAGCCGGGTATGGTGGTACATGCCGGTAGTCCCAGCTACTTGGGAGGCTAAAGCAGGAGAATCACTTGAACCAGGGAGGCGGAGATTGCCGTGAGCCAAGATCATGCCACTGCACTCCAGCCTGGGTGACAGAGTGAGACTCCCTCAAAAAAAAAAAGAAAAAAATAGGAAAACCATCTTCACCACATTCATATCAAGAGAAACATTAATATTTCCTTACAAAAAGTTTACATGAAATTGATAAGTAAAAGGATTAAAAACCCAACGTAAATAATGAAAACAGATATGAAGAAATTGTACTAGATAAAGTGGGGGAACACCCTTAACTATTTATTACATAAAATGGAGAGCCTCACAGGAAACCATATTTCGACGATGGAGTTGACATCGTTTTGTGAGGATGGCATGTTTCCGGGTTGGCTGAGGTGCAGGGATGCACGTTCTTTGCTTGCTGGTTGTGGTAATCTGAAGTGCTACTCCACGCTGGAAAGAAATCTAGCAGTTTCTACAAAACCTTAAACTACACCTTCCATTTGATTCAGTGTTACTGCTCTTGTGAATCAATATTCCTAGAAGCCAAAATACTTAAACAGAATGTCTTAATGCCTGTCAAAAAAGAACAGTTTAACAAATACATGGTTTAATAAATGCTATAGACTATTACCACACTTAGCTATCAAGAAACAATACCTAGATATATAATTTGCCAGAAAAGATGTCCATGTTGTTAAGGGATAGAAGGGAGGGCTGCCTAAGGGGACATCTGGGTTAAAGGTTCATGTGCGGGAAAATACAGATGATGCTTAAAGCCATGAGAATGGATGAGGTTGTCAAAAGAAAGTGTTAGGGCCATGCCGAAGAAGAAGAGAAAGCCAGCAACTGGGGTGGAGGAAAGCTGCCAGTGAATTAAGAGAAAGCCTCCAAGAGCTGCAAAAGAAGAGGTGGTAATCACACCAGAAATTAACAAACATGAGGCAGGTCTGGTGTCCACTGGATTTTGCCACACAAAGCTGGTTTAAGTAAAGTGGATTCCGTTGAGTGGTAAAGGAAAGCAGCGGGATGCCGTCATGAAGAGGGGACAAAGAGATGAGGGTCGGAGGCCACGTGCGTGGGCAATCGTTTCAAGGTATGACCTGCAAACAAGGAAATGAGGTGGTGGCCAGAGCGAAGAGAGAACAAGGGGGGACGTTTGCTTATTGGAAGGTGGCTGCATTGGCCACATATTCACTCTGATGGAAGTTGATGCAAGAGAGAAAGGGGAGAGCTGAAGGGGAATGCAAGCTTGGAGGAGGCAGAAGGAGAATCCCAAGCACACTGGCCTTGGACACACAGGAGGAAATTCAGGATGGCAGATGACAAGTGGGCAAAGAGGAATTCATGCACACACACCTTGCAGACTTAATGGTGGGAGGGTAGGTTTGTAACTCCTCAGCCTGGGAGATTCGAGTTAGAAGAGGGGTCTCTAGGCATGAGCAGTCGTGCCTACCATAGAAACATGACGAGGGTACAGGAGACTGTCGCCTACCTGGGAGAGACATTTGGTCATGATGTTAAATGAAATCAGTCTGCTTTTGCTCTGATGTCCTCCTTCAAGCGTCATCCAGCTGCTCTGGGGCAAGGACAGACATGCTGGAAAGGGGGGTTCCACCTCAGGTAGGTATTCATCACTTGAGTGGAACAGAGGGAGGTGAGGGCAAGGAGTGAAGTGGCTTCAGCAATGGACCACGGGGGCTAGACCAGGCAGAGAGCAGGATATGGGAGAGTGAGGAGATGGAGGGAGCGTCAGTGAACTGCAGAACCACTGCAGTGAAAGTTCTTCAAGGAGCGAACAGTGTGTGCGATAGCTAGAAAAGTGAGGAGAGCATTTTACTGGAGGTGGTGTTCATGAACATGAGTGCCTTGAGGAAAAAAACTGGGTTTTAACCTTGGTGTCATAAAACATGTTTAATATGTGTGATCATTAATACTGAGTGTTAACTTGGTTGGATTGAAGGATGCAAAGTATTGTTCCTGGGTGTGTCTGCGAGGCTGATGTCAAAGGAGATTAACATTTGAGTCAGTGGACTGGGAGAGGCAGATCCACCTTCAATCTGGGTGGGCACCATCTAAACAGCTGCCAGTGCAGCTGGGATAAAAGCAGGCAGAGGAACATGGAAGAACCGGGCTGGCTGAGTCTTCCAGCCTACATCTTTCTGTCATGCTGGATGCTTCCTGCCTTTGACCACTGGACTCCAAGTTCTTCTGCTTTTAGACTCTTGGACCTTTGACCATAGACTAAAGGCTACACTGTCAGCTTTCCTACTTTTGATATTTTGGGGCTCCGACTGGCTTCCTTGGTCCTCACCTTGCAGACAGCCTATTGTGGGACCTCACCTTGTGATTGTGTGAGTTAATTCTTCTTAATAAACTCCCTTTTATATATGCATCTATTTTATTAGTTCTGACCCTCAAGAGAGCCCTGACTAATACAACATATAAAGTGACAGGTTTTCTGGTACAATTCATTCTAAGTTGTTGTAAATGAATTAGCAGCTCTGGAGAATATTCATTTTAAATAACTTTAACCTTGCTCCTGCTACAAACAATGCTGCCCCAAACCTGTATGCTTAGAGAAGAGCTGAACCAGGAGAGAAATAGGCCAAGTGTAGTTATTTCAATGCTTCACCCCCAGAGGCATGTGAAGGGAACTCCACAGGTAAACCTCAAGCCTCCACTTCAGTTCATTAAGAGTAAAACAAAAATAGTTTCAAGTCTCACATGGCCTTAAAGTTCTGTGAGCCCATTACTCCCTCGAGTTCCATTTCTCATTCCTGCTTGCTCCTCATCTGCGGCCTGGTCATGTTCACGTGTTACCTCTCAGCAGGCACAGGGCTCTGAGACTGGCTCTCACTGCAGATCCGTCTGAAGCTACTTCTCAGCTACCAAGATACATGAAACACCTGCACATTTTGCTGTGGTGTTCCGACACTTTCCTGCTACATCCTGCTTCCACAGTAAATTTTTACACTCTAGTTTTTAACCCTTCTCTAAAATAAAGTAATTTTTATTTTTACAAAGTAACAGGTAATATCATAAACTGGAGATAACAACTGTTAGATTGAGTTTCCATCTTGAAGTGTATAATTTTTTTCACCTTAGATGGTGAGTATTTTCCCAGGTGACTAAAAGTTCCTTGCGAGCATTAGTTATCGGTCACTCAGCATCCCACCCGCAGGCTTCTGATTCGCTAGGAGCACATGGGATGCTAATGTTGCACGTTTCAGAAGATCCTGCTCCTGCCCTGAAATTCATCCAGTTCCTGCATTGCTGCCTGGCTTGGAAGTGAACATGCTATGGTGATAAATCCGGCTCAGAATGAAAGACAGATATGTGGTAGAAATGCAGGACAGGTGAAGAAGGAATGGAGTGTGACAAAGGCCAAGGAACCTTGCCAGCAGAACAGCCCAATATGGGAGACAACAATTTGGGAAAATCTTATGCATCAGGAACAACCATTAAACCATGAATTATGACCCTTATCAATAAACCCTTAGGATACCATGAAGGCATTCACTTTTTTGGGGGGGGTGGGGGGTGGGGGGTGGAGTTTTGCTCTTGTTGCCCAGGCTAGAGTGCAATGGCACGATCTTAGCTCACTGTAACCTCCACCTCCCGGGTTCAAGCAATTCTCCTACCTCCACCTCCCTAGTAGCTGGGATTACAGGCTCCCACCACCACACCCAACAAAATTTTGTATTTTTAGTAGAGACAGGATTTCACTATGTTGGCCAGGCTGGTTTCAAACTCCTGACCTCAGGTGATCCGCCCGCTTTGGCCTCCCAAAGTACTGGGATTACAGGCGTGAGCCATCACGCCTGGCCGTCTTCTATATTTTTTTCATCCTTCTAAAATACAGCTCAAGATGTGTTCTTTTCATAAAACACCCTTCACTAGTTCAGCACAGAATGCAGTAAAATTTCTGAACTCCTTAACACATCGCACCGTTTCTCTAGTAAAGTAAGCATTTCATAATATTCATGCTTCCTTTCCATTTTATAGACTGTCACACTCAAAGCTTAGAAAGCAGTCAGATCTTTAGTAAGTAGTTGCTAATTACTTTCAGAAATGCATCAGGAATGTTTAAATTCATTAATTTTAGATTTCATATCTTATACTAGCATGCTAAGAGAAATATCTCACAGGCTCCCATTGACATCATCAGTTTTCTGAAATGCCTATAATTTTCTGAAATTCTGCAATCAAATAAATCAACTAAAACAGAACATAAGGCAAGAAAGGGCAGCCTCATATTGTGTTTAGTGACCAGCTGCTCCCTGCATCTCTCACGTCCATGTCACTGTCCCTTTGTGCTTCTGCCCGTGCTCCATGGCTGCCCTCCACCAGGTGTGTTCACTGTGCCTAATGAGCCCCCAGTTTCCTTGTAGGAACGATGCAGTTTTTCCTCTGCAGAGGCACAGAAAGGAAAATAATGACATTCTGCTAGTGCAGTAAAACATGAGAGGCAATACAAAAACCAGTCAGAGTATTGCCCTATGTCTATTTCTCCAAGAAAATAACCCCAAGATGTAACAGATTAAAACAGAAGACTATTCTCAAAATTCTTAAATGTGCTGCATGCCTCTAATTCTTATTAGTTAAAGAGCTAATCTACAAACTTACGAGATGACCAGTGAATGCTTTTGGGAATTAAAATTGTTCTGCAACATGAAAGCATGACATTCTTGGCAATGCTTAAGAGTAAGGCATTTTTATTTCCATTAATCATAGCTTTAATTCCTGTATACATTATCTACCAAAAATAAGAGAAAGGTAAATATTTTCACGTTCTCAATCATCATTTTTCAGTCTCCTTTAGTGCAAAGCTCAAGATTCCTTCAACACATGTGTTCCCTTAATATGCCACTTCAGTTTAACATTGTGATGTCCTTTGGCAGCAAAACCTTCAGCCTAAAAGAAAACCATTTTCTGCAGATGTCATCTGTCACTTTAAGATCATGATATATATGTACAGAAGTTTTCAGAAGTGCCGCAGGGGACAAAAATGAATATCCAGCAAGCCATTTTTGGATAAATATGTCTTCCTCTTCATTATTACCATCCAGAGTTGGTTTAGATGAAGGTATTCTCTAGCTCAGAAAATTCTGCCAAAATTTCAGACACTAAAGAAACCCTTGATAAGCCCATCAAAGAAGCTGGTGACAAACTAGATTTCCACATATGAGCATCAGTGGAGAGCATTTGGTACAGAGTCCCTGGAGTCCCGAAGCACCGCAAGGTGAATGATACAAGGACAAAAGTTTACAGTCAAGGATAAACCTAAAGATCACGCCTACAAAAAGCATTGAATAGAGGCTTAAGTGGTAAAACTTGAGACTAAAATACTAGCTAAATGACCTCAGCCATATATGAATTAACTTAGTTTTTATGTACTTTATTAACATGTGCCAATGAGCAAAAATACACTTTTATAATTTCTTTCCATGTGTTGCTGGGTTTTTTTTTTTTTTTTTGGTTGCTGTGTTTATGAATCATTTTTTTTAAAGCTAAAGTTTTTAAGATCTCTGTGCTATTAGCATTTGGATCACACTGGAATTATTTCCCAATCTGAAATTAAAAGGAAATATATCCAGCCTGTAAAATATTCTTCTAAGTCAACAGTCCATGTCACTCATGGGAATGTGGTATACCAGGAGACCTGCCTTAATTTTGGCATCTGCACAAAATAATACTTCAACAAGACAAATAAAACACATGAGCAGAACATCAAGCTTACTTACAGCACTTGATAAAATGATAGTGAGACATCTTTCCATCTCAGACAGGAATCTTGCTACGGGTTCCAGCATTCTCTTCTGTCACAACTGTCGTTCCCAGGAAATGCATTACTTAAAGCCCTTACTCAGGTAACAGTTTACCTCAGGATGCACTATTGCATGGAGGCTCTGTTCCATGATCCTGCAAAAAGCTTCAAACTCATTCTCATTCGGCAGCTGGAGTTAAGATAAGCCTCTCCCCGGTGGGTCTTGAGGCACCGCTGCTGCACGTGCTATTGTAGCACCCTTGATTGACACAGCCCCGAGTACCACAATCCCGAGAATAGTCAGCTCTAATTGGTGTTCACATGCAGCCACATTCTGCTGCACGGAGGTGTGCTGCAGTGCGGCTCTCCCGGTCCTGCCTGTTAATGGCTTTTCAATAGCTTTCAAATGGCAGCAAACTAAGCTGATGAGTGGGCTGGAGAGAAGCCACGGATAGAGGGATCCTAAATCTTCTTCGTGCATATTGTCCATCAGCCACATATGACCAGATTCTTAGCTAGTAGTAAAGCAGATTATTTTTAGTTGCCACCAGTTGCTGTGTGTGAATAGGAAATTGATAGCAGGAGCTTAAAATAGCCACCTCTTAGAGTTAGAGATCTTTGATCTGTCCCTAGTAATGAAAAAAATTGCATTATATTTCTGAACACATCTTTCTGCTTTTCTGTGCAGAATGTAAAACTTAAATTATCCATAAAAAGCTTTTGGTTTGCATAGCTGTAAAATTTAGGATTCTCCTACCTCTGCAGACTGCAATGAATTTAACTGTACAACCCAATTGGATGAAGTAAGTCTGACTGAATTGGAATCAGAAAGAAATACATGGCCTGCCAGGGTTTATTGTTATAAAAGTGAATATCATACTCAGAATGCAATAGCCATGGTAGCAAACAAAAAGGTCATATTTTAGGTTGTTTACAAATCCAAAGTGATACTTTTTTTTGCAAATTGATACATTTTTTATGATGATCTCCTCCAAAGACAAACTGACATAGTCTAGAATTTATGTTTCAGGTTTGAGGTTATCGGAAAGGTAAACATGAACAGTATGGTAAGTGCACCCATCCTTCTATGGCAGTAACATAATTTTGTATTCCTTACTGAACGAAACTCAAAGAGCAGTGCTTTTATTAAACTAGAAGATTATGAAATTCAAATCTATATAACAAGGAGTCATGACTTAAATTTTCACTGAACAATATTCTAACACATTTTAGTAGTGTGATGTAAAATACTAAGTTAAAGATTTTGCACAGAACAGCCTGATTTCAAATCCAGGTTCTACCACTTAGCAGAGTATCAATGTAAACACATTATTTAACCTGCTAAAGCCTCAGTTTCCTTATCTATGCATGTGAAATATAATTCCTAATCTTTATTCTGAAGGTTAGAAATAATGCACATAAAGTTTCTGGTTTCTGTTGTTGGTGTTCAATGAAAAGTTGTCATTAACATTAACAGGGAAAAAAAGATTTAGTTATGTATACCAAATGATGATTACGGACACTTCAACTTTGTTTTGCCAACGATTAGAATGTGGATTTGCAGCCTTCATCAGAAATGCTGATTCCTCATTCATTCGTTGATTCTACAATTAATTTTTGAGAGTCACTGTCACACAAGTCACCATTTTGGCTGCTTTTCAGTAATAAAATATTCTCAAACAAAGCCTTTATATACCAGGAATCGATAATGTATGTTGAAAGAGTTTCTTGGATGTTTTGTAATGTTTCAATAAAACTGTAAGAGACAACTATATTTGTTTCCAACACAGGAAGTAAAGCTCTCTCCTCTTTAAATCAATATAAATCTTTACATGTGCATAAAATAACTGTGAGTTTATGTGAATGTTACCTAATGTCTCTTTGGGTAAGGTTTTATCCACGTAGATGTCCCTACCCCCTCTTCTTAATACAATGCCAGATAAATAGTGTGTTGCCTATAGACCTTCCTTAAATGTCTGAGTGTCTTGATTTTCTGCAAATTGCATTTCTCTGCATATGTACAAACTCAGCAAACATCTTAAGACAATTGAGTTTAACGATACCATCCACTCTTTAAACTGAAAAAAAGCATAACACTCAGAGGGGCATGTTGTGCACTTGACAAAGAAAATAAGTTATTAAAAATATACTTGATTTGAGTCCTACTTTTTTTAATAACTTAAGGCATTTCTTATAAGAACTCTAACCAAGGTACCCTGTGAGAATTAACATCTCATCTCCAGGGGCTCATTATCAAATGTGTTCGTTTTTCATCGACTCATTTATTCCATAAATATTTGGCAACTCTTTGTGCTACAAGAGAAACATGAATCCCTGACCTCAAAGTGCTTATAGTCAGATAAAATAGAGACAATCAAGATAGCACAGTGTGGTGTGCTAGAAATTGTAAGACTGCAAATGTAGACCTCTAAAACAACAAGGGCCAACATCTAATCCACTTTGAAGAGTTGAAGGAGGATACACTAAGAAATGTATTCACAGATTTGTTAAACTACTTAGAATGTGCTTCCTATGTATAAACTGTATCTACGTATAATTTCCCCAGATTAAGAAGCCATTTTATCTTTTTGTCTTTGAAACCACATACTCATCCTCTAAACACTGGTAGAACTATGTTTAAACGTAATTATACATTTCATCACTATACAACAAAAATTAATTTCTAATGCATGCGTTAGTACTGAGGAAAATAATTTTGGCTCTATTAACTTCCTTCATAAAATTGTTTTAAAATGGTAACTTGAAGTTGATTAAAACTTCCTCATCTATATACATCCCTGAGAAACTCAACTCAATGTTGGGTTGTCAGACAATTATTTCAGGACTCCTTGAATCATACACACACACACACACACACACGCATATACACATATGTAATATATATACACATATATACATTATTATATATACATATATATTTCCTTTCTTTTCTTTTTTGAGATGGAGTTTCACTCTGTCACTCAGGCTGGAGTGCAATGGCGCAATCTTGGCTCACTGCAACCCTCTGCCTCCCTGATTCAAGCCATTCTCCTGTTTCAGCCTCCCAAGTAGCTGGGATTACAGGTGGCTACCACCATGCTCAGCTAATTTTTGTAGTTTTAATAGACATGGAGTTTCACCATGTTGGTCAGGCTAGTCTCGAACTCTTGACCTCAGGTGATCCATCCACCTTGGCTTCTCAAAGTGCTGGGATTACAGGCGTGAACCACCATGCCCGGCTGCATCTTATATTTTAAATATGGTATTAGAGTCGATGACAGTAGCAAGAAATGACCAAGGCTAAATTAAATATATTGTTAGCTATTTATCTATTTTGCAGAATATGGTCATTAAGTACAAAACTAAATCCACGCATTTGAAAGAGGGTATTGTTTTTCATTTCCAGAAAATTTTCAAATAAAGCACAATTATTTTATTTTTCAGAATTATTACAATGAACTATTGTTCTTCCCAAATACGAATGCATAATATTTCAAACTCATTTTTGAATAATCAAGAAACCCCTTTATCTCTTTTATACACCATACAGCTGCTCATTAGTCACACTATTTCTGATATGAAATGTTTTTTTCTTTTAAATGTTAGCATTATTATACACCAGACTTTTTCAAATAAGGCTAAATGATTTCCCAGCCAAAAAATGAAACTGCAATGATTCTAATGAGAGATAAGCATTCAAAAATTAGAAATTGCTTAGTAAATATCTTTTAAAATGGGATTCATGAGACACAGCTCCAAAAAGACCCCAGGTGAGATATTACTTCACGTTTTCATTTAAAACCCTATTTGGACAATGTACAACCTGTAGTTTCATAATGCCAGTCTGCTGACAGATAATCCCTAATCTAATAGTTCCTGCATCGTCATGCTTTATTAAATGAAGAAATTAAAACTAAAGTTTGCAAACATCATCAATTTAGGTAAAGTATGTATTAACAGTAGGTCATGACAAAAATTCTAAATGAAGATATAAATCACACACAGCAGTTTTCTGTAATGCAAATTTAAGCTCTGTGATGGGGCATCACTGCCTCTGCCCGGTGAATAGGTTGGGGCTTATAAATATTCGCCTTTGATGAAGTAAACTACACACATTTAGAGACCTTGAGCCACAAGTGTCTCACACACAATGGCTGAGAGCTAAATTTATAATATCCTCTATCACAAATATTGACTGTTTCTACATGAATGGAGTCAAGACCTCTCCTGGGAACATAACTCTGGTCTAATAATTGAGACTGAAGGCTATAGAGGAGAAAATACCTGAGTTGTCAAAAAATAAGGCATAAATACACTCAGCTCTTGCTATAGAATCAGCCTCTGGTCAACCCCCAGTGCCTCAGGACCAGGATCAAGCCTACCTTGAATGACTGAACAGACCCTTGACTCTCTGATCAAGTCCCTCATCTCAGTCTAGTGACTGTGGAGGTTGTTCCTGATTTTGGCCTGCCCATGAAACCACTAGTTCTTGGATTCAGGATTCCACAGGGCCATGTGTTCACTTCAGCTTCACATAGTCTCGCATTTCTCCAACCAGAACAAATGGACATTCAAGTTAGATGTGGGCAATTGCAGGGTAAACAAGAAGAAATTTACAGTACAGACTTGTGCAATTGGAAAGAAGTAGGGGTTAATAGGACCTGCCCTCTCCATGTCAGAGGGCAGTGAGGGCTAACCCAGCTGAGCACTGCTTTAGTGACTAAAAGTGAATTTGTCATATAAGGGCTAGAAAATATCCCTGATTATTCAAATACTTTCATAGAGTAGTGATATAGAAAAGAAATGCAATTTTAAATACTGTTTCAAAAGACTGAAAATTACTCTCTGTAATCCAATATAGATTAATATAATAGCAAATACATGCAAGTGTATTGATATGGATATATGAAGATACACACACACAGACACACACACACTCAGGCTATATGAGATGTTCTAATTGCTCCTTAAGGGCATTTGCCACCCACTTCCTTTGGTGATTTTTCCCCTAATCAAAATGAAATGTTTTAAATTCTAGTGAGGACCAGTTAAACTGGGTATCTAAAGGAGGACATTTGTAAAGCGTTTGTAAGGTTTTTCATTCGAATACGAACAATCACTTTGAAATCTTTCCAGCATATGTGTTACAACTATCTAGGAGTACCTTCCCATTTTCAGATGTCATTTCACCTGTCTAATGTTTGACCTTGAACAAAAGTTTGCATATCTTAATGGTGAATAAGAAACAGACAGTGTTGTTTTATGTCTGTTTGACTCTACCTAGGTTTATGCGCACGTGTATGATATGGATGGATATGAGCACATTAATAATTAAGTATTCTCTGCCTTGTTCTTTAATCAACTTGAGGGAATAAATAGCATACTGCAACCAGTTACCAGGAATAGGCAGATAAAAAAACTTTTATTGATGATGAAGCAAGTTTAGAGATTACTGATGGCCTAAATAAGACAGCTGGGACACCAGGCTGAAATGTTTGAACAGATCTCTATAAATTTGTCATTTAGAAGACAGTATCTGAAGGCTTTTTGATGACCTAAAAGATATTCTTAATTTTCCTGAAAAGGATGAAAGGAATTGTGAGGCAATTAAATAAGGAGCCTCAGCCTCTCTTTCGTATTTTTCCCATTGATATACATGGATTTTTAAAACAAAATATGCCTCTTTAGTTGAATCATGCTCTTATTTACAATTTAATAAGTTACTTATTCAAATTCTGTGCATTCTTCAAATGTACTTCAAGCCCATTTAATCTACAAATTCTTCTTGATTTTTTTTATTGCTTAAATTAGTCCTGACCTTCTCTAAACCCTATATTCATTTTCTTCCTGTACCAGTCAATCCTGCATTTATAATGCAACGCTTTGCATTTTTCTTAACTAGTATCATATGGAAGGCTCTTCCTAGGTAGGTAATTCATTATTTGAGTCTCAAGCCTTCTACTTTCCCTGTTTCCTAAGAGGTCCAAAACATTAGTGAACATGCAGAGATCAACAAATGGAGAGCCAGAGAATGAGAATGGCTGTAAAACATTTTCTGGTGCATGACATATAATGTCTTGAGGAATATTTTATTAAAGGCAGGATTATTGAACACATAGGTAAACATAACTTACCATACATGACAGGAGAAGAAGAGAGAATTGAAGTGGAGTATAGCCCCTTCTTCATTCAAGCATGTAGGTACAAGCAGACTGAGTTTATATTGTCTTTCAGTATTCCCCATGAAGGCTCCATTAAAACGGATCATAGGGAGATCTGGGTACTAGTTTGACGTTCTTCTTCTAAATGAATTTGAATTCCCTTGTTGCTAATTTTCTTTGAGTAACAATGTATACAATATAGTCACTAGAGAGGTTCCCAAAATTTAACAATATTTTAAAGTGTTCCAGAAAAAGAAATGTACACTGAAATATCCAAATTCACAAATGTCATTACATTATTTCCCCAAACTGAAGTTTCAAGTCTTTTGGGTAAGTTTCAATAGCCCTCATTGTTAGGATATTATTTTCCATAAATATTTTCTCCTGTCTGCACAGTTTGGGCTGTCAGAGGAAAGGGCTGTCCTCTCTCAAATGGGCATATGTGCAGCTTATAAAAGCTGAGTCCTTGAACTCTGGTTCCTCTCCTGTGTTACAATTCCACTACCCTTGCAGGATAATATCAGGCTTTCTGTCCATTGCTTTTTGAATAGTGGGGCTCTGGAAACCAGTGCTAGGATGCTCTGTGAGTGTGGTCTGTGCTCTGATCCATGTCTCTGATTCATGATCCATGACTTCATGTTTCCCATCAGAATCTCTCTTAGCCTCTTTTGGCCACTCCTCTTACCTTCTCTTCCTCCCCTCCATCCCCCACCATCCCTGTCTCCATCCCCCACTAACGGCTGCCTTCTCCCCTCCTCCTTTTCTCTTCCTCCTCTCTCTGTCTCTCTCTCCATATTTAACACTCCTATAAATAACTGGAAGGACTTATCAGAGTAAAGCAACAGACACAGGTAAATTCTGGCCACAGTGAGTGAGGCTAATGAAACCCTAGAAGACTGGGACAACCTTGTCCTGACCAAGGCTCCTCTCGTGGGTCATCTCTCCTTACTTCTACATCAGTACACTTCCTTGGATATGAATCCTGTATCTGTCACTCCCTAAATGTCAGGTCACCTGTTTGAGGTTCAAATTCCTGTGATGAGAAATGGAAACAATAATGCCTAGTGCCCAGGGTTCTTCCGTACAAGCTAGGTACTCAACAAATACACTTCCAACCATCACTACCTGAGTATTTCACACACCCCTGATATTGTGTTAACCTAATGCTATCTTTATATTAGTGAAAACATTTATTATGTGATTTGCCCTGAAGACATCACTGCCTTTGGTACAGTCTTGCAGGTATCAATGACTAGTAGATCCCCTTCACAGTAAATATGCCATGTTTACCCATGAACCAGGTGCTAAACAAGTAGACATTATATGGTATCCTCCCAATCTGAGGGGGACACTTTCCAAGATCCCCAGCGGATGCCTGAAACCACAGATAATACAGAGCCCTATATACACTGTTTTTTTCTATACATACATTCCTATGATAAAGCTTAGTTTATAAATTAGGCATAGTAAGAGATTAACAGCAACAATGATGAAACAGGACAATTATAGCAAAATACTATAATAAAAGTTAGGTGAATGTGCTCTCTCTCATTGTCTCTCTCTCTCTCACAATATCTTACTATACTGTACTCACTCTTCTTCTTGTGATGATGTGAGATGATAAAATGCCTACTGATGCCTGATGTGAGGGGAATGACGTAGGCATTGGTATGGAGCAGGCTACTTACTATTGACCTAACACTGCAGTCAAGAGAGGATCATCCACTTCAGATGGCCCAGGATCACTGAGCCGTGACAATGTCCATGACTGGATGTCAGGAGTACACGATGTGGATGATTAACGAGCAGGAAGCATGTAGTGTTTATGCAATGGACAAAGGGATGACTCATGTCCAGAAAGAAGTGAAGCTGGATGGCATGAGACTTCATCATGTTACTCCGTGCATGGAACAGCATGCAATTTAAAATTAACGAATTTCTAGAAATAGAATACAAATATTAAATGGAAATGTCTAGAAATTTCTAGACATTTCCATTTAATATTTGAGACTGCAGTTGGCCGTAGTTAACTGAAACTGCAGAGGGCAAAACTGCAAATAAGTAGGGGGACTACCATAGAATTCTATCAACCCTGGAAGTCTTTGTTGAGCACTCAACATACAACAGCCATGAATCAGACCTAGACCTTACCCTGTGGAGCTTACAAAGATTATATACTGGGAACCAGAATTACGGAGACTACACTAGAAAATGCATGGCAGGATGGAGCAGGCACCTGAAGCTTGAGGGTTTGCACTGTGTTTCTGAAGATGTGGTGCTTGGCAGACATCAGAGAATGAGTAGGAACAGATCAGGCAAAGCAGGTGGGCAGAAGGGAGGTGTGTGGTGTCTTCATGACATGTTCAAGAAATAGACAGAAATGTTTGGCAAGGCTGAAGGATAGTACCTGGCGCAGCCAGTTGAGAGGTGAGTTAGAGAGGTTAAGTGGAGGTCAGGCTGCAGTGTAGGGGTGAGAGGCTCTGTCCATTCTCATGCGTCATACAGAGACAAGGAAGCTTTTAATGCAGAGGAGAGGGATGATTAGATCTGAAACGCAGAAATATTGCAGGAAATTATTGGAGCAGGAGAAATAGAGAGGATAGTGTGTTTGGGAAGGTGAGGCCGCCCAAGGCCCCTAAGGGCGAAGCACTGGGGTCAGAGCAGAGGCAGTGACAAGTGGGAAGTGGACAGCACATCCCATCATCATTTACCAAAAGGTAAGTCCTCTTCCTGTCTCGAAATCTCCATCCCTATCTCTGCTTCCTTCTTTCCACAGTTTCCTCATAAAGGTGGACTTAATCTGACTCAATGCAGTAGACTTGATCTGACTCAATGCAGTATTTCTTTAATTTATCTACTGTTGCCAATCCTGGAAACCTCTCATCCTAGAAGCCCAAAATCCAGAAATTCTACCCATAGACTTGGCATCAAGGGAATGAGGCTGGGATACCTGAAAACAGTAACATGAATGCATGCTCTTAGTATGGTTCATCCCTGCTTCCTCTCTTCTTCAGTGTGACTTCAATGTCAAACATCAGAGCAGCCCTAAAACTCAGGTAGTCAAAAAATAAATATGTTAATGTCATTCTCTTTAGCATTTTCAGAATAAATATTCAGATTTATTATTCAAAAAGTAAGAACATTCTAAATAAGCTTCTTAGTGAATATTTCTAGGAAATGACTTCCATTTCTTAAGTCTTCATCTTATACAGCAAACAATTAAAAAGTGCTTCTTACGTGGTAGGCATTCTAACCTCTTCATAGGCATCAATTCATTTAAGAAATGGAACAATGTAGTGGGTACTAATACTTTTTTAACAGATGAGGAAACTGAGGCACAAAGACTAAGCAAGACGTTCAAGATCATTTGGCCAGAAAAGAGCATGACTCTGTTGACCAAGTCATTCAGGCTACAGAGTCCACCATACCTTTCATCATGGGGCAATACCCCTCCTGCTGGGTGGTTTAGGCTTAGGTTTCCAGTATGCCATTTGCCCTCAACTCCTGGCACAGGCCTTTCTTCTGTCACATTTTTTCTACCTTCCTCACTGCCCATCGTCCCTTCAACCCTACATGTTGGTGTTGTGTACATAGGGAGGGAGAGGGAGAGGGGAGGACACGCATAGGAGAGACATCTGGAGAGGAGAAGGTGGAGAAGGGAAGGGGTTGTGTAAAATGAGTAGGAAATAAGTGTTCAAGAGTCACAGCGGGCAAAGTGCCTCCCGCTCGGCCCCTTCCCCTTTCTTCTTGGCCAGTTTAGCTGCACTGATGTATCGCGTGATACTGATGCTGCATCCTATTACTGCTAATTTACATCCTGCGTGGGCTTCCTCTCAAAATGCTGACGTGAGGCTGCTACAATGATGTTTACTTTTTTTTTGAGACAGAGTCTCGCTCTGTCGCCCAGGCTGGAGTGAGTGGCGCGATCTCGGCTCACTGCAAGCTCTGCCTCCCGGGTTCCCGCCATTCTCCTGCCCCAGCCTCCCGAGTAGCTGGGACTACAGGCGCCCGCCACGGCGCCCAGCTAATTTTTTGTATTTTTAGTAGAGACGGGGTTTCACTGTATTAGCCAAGATGGTCTCGATCTCCTGACCTCGTGATCCTCCCGCCTCGGCCTCCCAAAGTCCTGGGATTACAGCACTGAGCCGCCGCGCCCGGCCAGTGATGTTTACTTTTACACCCTCAAGTATCTATCAAGGCAGACATTGCAACATACAGACCCCAGTCAACCAAAAGTGTAAAGAGAAGGAAAGTGTCAAGAAAAGATACAGATCGGAAGTGATCAAGGGAAGAGGTATATATGTTTATATTTGAAATTTCAGAGTACAGCAGGGAATTGAATTTTAGATTCTTATGAAGTAGCTAAGCTGTAGTAAATTTGGTAGACATTTAATAATATTTTTTAACATATCATGAATACTGGCAATTACATCGAAGCTGCTAATATGATAAGAATTATACCCAGACCACAGAAGATATTGATATACATCTCTAAAGCCAAATATGTAGGTGTTAATTGAGTAGATTAAGGTAAGTTGTAGTGCGATGGTTGTGGAGAAATATCACCAAAATAAAAGTCTTACATGAATCCGATGGGGGATATTTTGAGAGTCAAATTTATGACTCTATTTATTTACATAAAATCCAAAAACAGGTAAAAATTATGATAATAGAAGTCAGGGAAATGGACTATTGATAGGAAAAAGGCTCTAGGGAACTTTCTAGAACAAATGGAAATGTTTCATTTTTTGATCTGGTGGTGGTTGCACACGTATAAATATAGAGAGATACATTAAGATTGGTTGAATTGTACATGTAATATATGTGTGTATTACTGCATACAAATTATAATCTATTGTTTAAGTGTTATAAATAGTGACATAATAACATAGCAGCAACAGACACAGTGAGGAAAGGATTTCCAAGTGTGTAAAACTAAGGTAACTCAGAAGCATTGGTTCTTTCTACATTCATTCATTCAACAACTATTGACTGACAGGCTACTGTACTTTTGCATATGGATACAACTAAGGGGCAGTCACTGCCCTTAAACTGATTTCCTAGCATAGCAAATCAGCAACTATAACAATGTGGAAAATGCAAAGGTAAGCTTAGACAAAGCAAGATGGAGGCACAGAAGAGCTGGTGGCTGGCCCAGGCAACGGCTCCTTCATACCATATACAATGTACACTGTGAGGCACTCCTGTCTGTCTCTACAGGCTCAACTCTAGCTGCTTCTCATCTTCTATGCAAATGTTCCAGGACACCCACTGCCACCACAGCCTTAATGCACAATGCCTTGTAGGAGGTGTCTCCTGCTGGGAAGTCTTTTCTCCCCTTTTTGCAGGTACTCTTCTGGCCTGAATTACATGCACCTCTTCCACAGAATCTTGGGAGAGAGTCTGTAGTTATTCAAAGGGATCCCTAACCTGAAAAATTAAGACCACTCTTGCAGCAGATGGGGAGTGGTTAGCAGATTTTAAACAGAGGAGTTAAATCGTGATGCTCTGTGAAAAACAGATTTGAGGGAGACAAGATGGACAGCAAGGAAACTTATTTAAAAAGCTCTTATAATAGTCCAAGGGAGAGAGCATGAGGGCTTGAAATGGAGTCATGGTAGTGAAGACAGAGCAGACTGGGTAAATCCTCAGGAAGCCATAGCCTGGAGACTGGCAATATTGGGAAGTGAGAGAGAAGCCCAGGTTTCCAGGTACTTGGTGTTTGGTGAGGCCATCTGTGTATCTGGTGAGGGACTGGAGAGTGGAGGAGGAAGACACAGCGTGGAAGAGGAAGGGGATGGTTTAAGGGAAAGACAATCAATTATTATCTGGGTATGATACATCTAGGAAAGGTTAATAGAATAAATAAGTATATTTAGTGGGTACTCAATAAGTCTTGTCCTTGGATCCCTGTAAAACCATCCCTGGTTATGTGTGCAGGGCTTCTGCTATGTACAGCCTTTGCTGGTATTAGAGAGAACACAAGATGGACTGAACATGGATCCTAGTCTCCATTTATTTCTTCTTTATTTTCCTTTAGTAATTTTGTTTATGGAGGCTGTACTATCAGGCAGGCACTAGGCCCTGAGAGACAACCATGGCACAGATGAAAGCCTGTGCCTGTGAAGAACTTACCATTTCAGTGACATTATTTGGGCATTTACAACAGGCTGTTCAGTGCTATAGTAAGGTGGAGTAAAACCACTCAGGTATACACGGAAAAGCCTCTGCCCAACTGCTAGGGATCAAATAAGATTTGGCCAAAATGAGCTATCATAGCTGAAATCTGCAGAATGCGTAGAAGGAATGAGGGAATGAGGGCGTATGAAAGAGTGATGTACTCCTGTGATTTTAACTGTGGCCCCTGGACCAGCAGCAGCATCCCCAGATAACTTGTTTGAAATGCAGATTCTGTGCTCCCATCAAGCTGTGCTGCATCCAAATCTCTGGGGTGGGTCCAGCGCTCTCGGGGATCTCACAGGCCCTCCGGGTGGCTCTCTGCTACACACTAAGTCTGAGAATCACTGCTCTAGGAAAACAAAAACCTGAAGAAAATGTCACACTCTGTGGCAAGAAAGAATGGAAAACAGCTTTCTTTTGTGTAAATGAAGACGTTCAGGGATGGCTGGAGCCTGGATTGAAGGATGAGCAAGCAGATGAGAGAGGACGCTGAGATGGAATCAGAGATCAGGTCACCAAACAGTTTGGAGCAATTTGAATTTTTTCTTGGGGATAGTGGGGAAGGAGCTATTCACAGGTTTCAAGCCCCAGAAATAAAGGACATCTTAGGCAGATCACTTTTGTTATAGTGGGGACAATGTACACAATACTTAATCTTTCCTCTAACCTTTTCCTATCTTTTCATATTCAATTAAGACATAGGGAGATAAATGAATTGGTCCTAACAACCCTTTCTTTCTACACTTTTGTACTGCTTTGACTTACTGATGGATTCTAACAACTTTCTTAAAACATGGATGCAGCTGGAAACCATCATTCTTAGCAAACTATCACAAGAAGAGAAAACCAAACACCGCATGTTCTCACTCATAGGTGGGAACTGAACAATGAGATCACTTGGACTCGGGAAGGGGAACATCACACACTGGGGCCTATCATGGGGAGGGGGGAGGAGGGAGGGATTGCATTGGGGAATTATACATGATATAAATGATGAATTGATGGGTGCTGACGAGTTGATGGGTGCAGCACACCAACATAGCATAAGTATACATATGTAACAAACCTGCACGTTATGCACATGTACCCTAGAACTTAAAGTATAATAATAAAAAAAAAAGAAAAAAAAGAAAAAAAAGAAAAAAAAAAAAGACAGTAAGTAGTTTCTAAAATACTGCAGCATTTAATGCACTTAGAGCAGTAAGTAAGGAATTCAAATTCCAGACCAAGAATGCCATAATTCCCTAGAACCACATTTCAAGGGCACAGATACAATCTTCAGCTTAATTCACTGACAGTGTGGTTTACACATGAGCAAGGGAAAAGGGATTACTGCCCATCGTTCAGTTCCCAAGTCATCATCATATGACCCATCACTAAACGGTGGAGGAACAGCTAAAAGAGAAAATGGAGTTGATGCCATCCACAGTTTTCTCAATGATTTCAAGCATAGACTACAATGGTGAAGGAATTCGAATTCCCAGGCAAACTAGGGTTTGCACTTACTCAGAACATTGCATTTGCCTCTGAAAGAGTCTTAACTTGTTTTGTACTTAGGCACAAAATACAAAGAAAGTGGACATATTTTCTCTTTAATGTCTACTACATATACATTTTTACTAGAAAATGCTACTCTTCAAATATTCAATTTAACAAATAGTTATAGAAAGACTAGCGTGTGCAAAATGTTTTCATAAAAGTTGACTTGGATAAGACAATGAAGACAAATGATTGCATCCAACTCTCCAGCAACTTATAGTTTCCTGGAGGAAGGAGGGCAGTTGTGAAAATCATCAGCCACGTGTCAACATAAGTGTTTATGCCAAATCAAAGTGTTTATGCAGTGCCATAGGAGCAGTGAAGACAGTGACGCATTCTATTTCAGGATATAAGGGACTGCATTTGTGCAGAGAAAGGAAGGTGGGCAAGAAAATTCACAATACAGAATGGTCTAAACAGGTCAGGAAAGAAAAAAATGCATATTTCACTTTTATACTAATGGATTGTTTAGTATGGAGGTAGCCAGTTGTAGATGAGCTAGTTTGGAAACTAGAACCCAGAACCATCTAAAGGTCTCTGGAAATCAATCTGCTTTCTGTTTCCGGGATTTGCCAATTCTGGACATTTCGTACAAATGAGATTATACCATACATGGCCTTTTGTGTCTAACTTTTTTCACTTAGCATATTTTCATGGTTTATACATTTGAGAGCATGAATCAATATGTCATTCCTTTTTATATTGAACAATATTCAATTGTATGGGTATACCACATTTTTTTTTGTTTCTTTCAGTAGATGGACATTTAGGCTGTTTCTAGGTTTTTTGCTACTATGAAGAATGCTATGAATATTCATTCATGTTCAGGTTTTTGTGTGGACATATGTTTTCAGTTCTCCTGGGACTATACATAGGAGTAGAATCCGGGATCATGTGATAACACTACATTTAAAATTTTGCAGAACTGCCAAACTTTTCCAAAGTGGGTGTAGTATTCTACAATTCTACTACCAACGTATCAGGGTTTCGATTTCTTCATATCCTTGTCAACACTTGTTATTGTCTGATTGACGTTTTATTTTAGCCAGTTATCGGTATGAAGTTTATCTCACTGTAGGTATGATTTGCATTTTCTTAATTACTAATGATTGGGATCGTCTTTTTCTCTCCTTATTGATCAATTGTTTATGTTGTTTGGAAACATACTATTCACATCCTTTACCCTTTATTATTGGGTTGTCTTTTTATTGTTATATTGTAAGAGTCACTTTAAATATTTTAGAAAAATTGCCATATCAGACATAAAATTTTCAAATGTTTTCTCCCATTCTCTGTGTGGTGTTTTCACTGTTCTGATGATGACCTATAAAACATAACAGTTATCAATTTTAATGTAGTTCAAATTACCATTTTTGTCACTGTGATTTTGGCATGATGTCTAAGAAACCATTGACTAATCTAAGGTCACAAAAATGTACTCCTACGTTTTCTTTTAAGAATGTCATAATTGTAGCAACTGCATTTAGTTCCAAGGTCTATTTTTTTGTTAATTTGTGTATATGGTATGGAGCATGGGTCCAACTTCATTCTTTTGCATATGGATCTTTAGTTGTTTCAGCAACATTTGTTGAATAGACTCTTCTTTTCCCATAGAATAGTCTTGGCACTGTTGTCAAAATTGATTGATCATAAATTTAAGTGTTTATTTCTGGACTCTTAATTATATCCCATTGATTTATATATCCAGCTTTATACCAGTATCACATTGTTTTGATTGTTTTGTAGCTTTGTGGTAATTTTGTAATTGGGATATGTCAGTCTTATAATTTTGTTTTCTTTTTAAAGACAGTTTGTAGTTATCTGGATATCTTGCATTTATGTGTTAATTCTAAGGTCAGATTGTCAATTTCTGCAAAAAGTCCAGCTATAATTTTAGTAGGGATTGCATTTTGTCTATAGGCCACTTTGGGGGAGCATTGCCATCTTTCCAATATAATGTCTTTCAATCCATGGAAAAGAATGTCTTTCCCTTTGAAGGCTTCTTTAATTTCTCTAAACAATAGTTTATAGTTTTAAATGTACAAATCTCACACTTGTTCTGTTAATTTATCCCTAAGCACTTTATTCTTTTTGATGCTATTTGTATTTAGAATTGTTTTTGTAAGTTCATTTTTAAGTTGTTCATTGCTGGTTTGTAGAAACACAATGGATTTTTGTTTGCAGATCTTGTATCATGTAAACATTCAGCACTCATTTATTGGTTCTACATTTTATATGGATTTCTTGTAATTTTCTATATGCAAGATGTTATCTAAGAATAGATAATTTTACTTCTTATTTTTTAATCTGAATTACTTTTATTTCATTTTGCTATGTAAGTGCCCTGGCTAAAACATGCAGTACGTTATGGAATTGAAGTGTTGAGAGCAGAGATTATTGTCTTGTTCCTCATCTTAGGAATAAAGTTCTATTAGGTTCAGGAAGCATCTTTCTGTTTCTCATTTACTGAGTATTTTTTATCATAAAAGGGAGTTATATTTTGTCAAGTCATCTTTCTGAGTCTACTGAGATGATCCTTTGGCTTTTGTATTCCTTTACCCATTAATTTGTCTTCTGTAATACTTTGCCTGTTAATACGATATATTGTATTCAGTGATTTTCATGTCTTGCACCAACCTGATACTCCCGGGATGAGTCTAACTTGGTCACAGTGAATAAATCTTTCTATATGTTTCTGCATGGATTTGCTAGCATTTTGTTAAATACTTTGCTTTTTATATTCGTAAGGAACTTTGGTCTGTAGTTTCTGTGGAATGTCTTTGGTTTGGGGATAAGGGCATTCTGGCTGCATGGAATGATTGGGAAGTGATCCTTCTTCATGTATTATGACACTAAGTTTTGAAAGTGGCTTCTTACACGTGAAAGGATAACTTCCATGAACATAACCAGGAGGGCATATTACCTAACTAGATATCAAGAAATAAAAAGAGGAGACAAGTAAAGATAAATTTTAGAATGTCTTAAGCATATCCAGAATTGAGGACACATTTAGATACAATCACTCATTTACATATTTCCAATGTTTTTACAGGCAGACAGAATGTCAAATCCAGAAAGATTATGTAGATTTCCCAGACACACAAATGAGCCCTACCATATTCAGAAAATGCAAAAATCAATTCCTTTTTATATTTTAATCAAATTTAATTAAACTTTAGCCCTCTTAAGACAATGTGCCCAATTTGTTTTCTTGACCTTAAAGTGTGACCATAATCAATCCCATCTTTCCAAGCCATAAACTTTATTTGACAAGCTCAGTTAGCTTTACTTCTTGTCTCTTTCATCTCAGCTCCACTCCCTAAACACTATATCGTCTTCAAACATGAAGTGCTATTTCTGGCTTCAGAGTCTTTGTGTTGGAATAACCCCTTCTCCTTAACCTGGCTACATCTCCCCAAGTTGCATACTGGTTTAATTTCAAGACCTAGTTCTTGAAATAATTTTCTTGGTTTATTTTCTCATTTAGCAGGGAAGGCAGGCTCTACTAACAGGGCAGCAAGAATGTAAACTAGGTATAACTCTTGATGAGTCACATTTCTCACAGTCTGAAAGGAGGAAATGGGAATGTGTTGTCAAAAGTCAGAGACTGCACCTCCCAACCCCACCCTGATAGTTGGTGCTCCTTCCTTTGAGCCCTGCTTTGTGTAGTGCAGGGACTATCTCAGCACCTGTCACTTTATAATCCATTTATTTATTTCCTCGAGTGTTTCCTGTGAACTCCATTTGGGCAAGGACCATATCTTGTTTGACATTTTAACCCAGTCAGAGTAGTTGGCACATGTTAAATGTTAAATGTTAAATCAATAAACAGCTAGTGATTTAGAATTTTTCAACCTGAAGGCATTTCTGTCAAGACTGTGTAGACAGTAGCTGGATCTGTCTTATTAGTGTCTACCACCCAAGCATCCTGTCTCCTGTAGAATCTTATATTTTCTTAAAATGATTAGCTTCAGTAAAACCTTGATTCAATGATATTATTACTTTTTTTCTAGTATCAGCATCTTGTCTCTTTTTTTCCTTTTTCCTTGTTGAGGATTCCTTTCCTTAAGCATTCACTAACTCATTAAGCAGGCAACGTGTAAGACACAGGACTGTAAAGGCACATATGTTACAGTGTATGTCCAGAGGAGCTGCAGAAGAGTCAACTAAATGGGCAAATAAAATGTTCATATCTTATCCATAAAGTAAAGCTAACAAGCGATGCAAGTCTCACAAATATGCACATGCATGCATGTATATGTGAAGAAAGTAGAGTTTATCAGAATATTACCTGCCTTCTATCTACCTCATCTCAATACATAACTAGAACACAAGCATTTTGCAGAAAGAAGTTGTTTCTGTTTCATGCTTCTTGCCTGTTTTTAAAAATAAGTATTATGCCTAAATCCAACAGTTTAGAGCCACAGCTTCAATTCCATTTTTTTTTTTTTCAATTTACAGTTTGGAGGGACACAGTCCCCCGGTTTGTCTTCTCTGAGTCTCAGTTTGCTTACCTACCATGGGTCAGAAGACCATTTAACTGGACTACTGTGGGACTGTGTGGAGGGCAGAAGTTCAAACGGAATATCTGAGCCCATGATATGACAGATGTGACTTATCTTTTTAGTAATCACTAATTACTAACTCTATTTATGGACAAGCACCAACATTATTTATTCTGGTTTTATATTCATCAAATGGTCTTTAAAAAGCTTTCCTCATATGTGAATCTCTAAAGACTGCAGTGTTCAAATTTTATAAGGCTCTTGCTGAGGCAGATGGTAAAACATAAAAGTTGCTCTGATTTGAAATTGAATTGAATCCAATACTGGCTACATGTTATTTTTCTAGTAGTTCCAAATTAATTCCTTTTTCATTTGTTTCAGTGTGACTTCCAATTTAGAACTTTTTAAAATGATTAATTTGATTCATTTTTAAGGTCCTTTTTTTTTTCTTTGTATTGTGATGTAACGCAACTGAAAACAATAGACCAGGTCCACCACCCAGGTCTTTAAAACTAAAAAGCTGTAAGATCTTACTATGCCATTGTCTCTTTATATTTTATGTTGATTTACTCTTACTTATGGAAAGGTAAATTACATGGACTCAAATCTTTGAAGTGATACCTCACCTCTTTCAAATTTAGACAGAATACACGACATCATTTTCAAAATGATATATGTGATACCTAATGGCTATCTTTAATTTTTAAAGTTCATGTAAGAATTCATCATTCAAAATATTATGGCTTTTGCACCCACTGAAGACTTTCCTGTCATCTCTTTTATTACTATGAGTCAACTTAATTTTTTTACTGAAGCATCTGGAAATGAACTTCCGGTAGACTTATCTATCCAGAGGAAAAAGAGCACTAATACAGACAAGCTGAAAGTCAAGGCAAGAGCTCCTGTTTTTCTTTTTAACCATTCTGCAATTCTACCTACTTGTTTCTCTCAGCTCTCCTCCTCTCTTCTGCCTCAAGGTCACCTCTTCCTTGTTAAGATAGCTCTTGGCCATTTGCTTATCAGAGTCTCTGCCAGATCCAACAATACTGCAGCCAAGAATAAAGCAAATATAAGAAGGAGGATTTACTATAAATGGCAGCATGAATGTGGCTGAACTTAAAATGCTTGTATAACTTTGACATCGCACGCTTCCATCAGCAGCTATGCATGCAATTTGAAATGATTTTAGAGTAGCACTGTGCTCTATGCTTCTTCATAAACCAGGGCGGGGCCCTTGTCGTTCTGTTTCTCCAGATGAACCAACATGCAGGAGGATTTCAACAATAAGAGAAGAGTACCTTCACCCACAAAGCGCTCCAGGTCCCAAATATTTTGAAGTCCAGTCCAAGAAAAAATTTCTAGCGCAGCATAATCATTAAAAAAGAGCCCAAGAGAGGAAACGGCCGAGGCAGGCAAATGTTAGTAAATTTAATCAATTTCACAGAAAGGCCTCAACGGAGCGTGCACAGCACATTCTGACTATGTGTGTGCTGGTCTGGTCCCTGTGTTAGTCCTTATGTGCGCTGTCTCCTTTAATCCTTGCCACATTCTCATCCTACAAACTCCGTACTACTGTTAGTCCATTTTAGAGATGGACAAACAACGTCTAGGGAGGTGATTGTCAAGGTTGAAGAAAGAGTAAGCCTGGATACCTGTTTCAGGTGGAACAGTCAGTCCCAGAACTTCACATGAACTTTATTCTGTTTATTCCTAAATAATTTCTTGTTTCTCCTATATACTTTACGAAATTGTCAGGAAGGTCTGACAATCTCCTTTCGGGCCCAGTGTTTTCCTCCCCAGTGCTCTTTCAGGTGTCCATGAGTCATCCTTTCAGATGACTGTTAGTGGTGTTCCTTCTAGCCAATCTGTTTATTCAGGGCCATTCCATGAGGCTTTTACTCAAATAAGCATCTTTTTAAAATGTCTATCTACAGTCTTAACATTATTCTACAAATCGTAGGGCCATCATGACCTGTATTAAAAACATAAAGGATTTGGATCGGATTCAGTTCAGATAAATAAATAAATCTATCTATCTATATAATTTACTTTTATTTTATTTTTTAAATTTTTTAAATTGAAGACAAAGAAGCAGAAATGAAATTTCCATGCTGTCAAACACAGCTGAATCTTAGCTTCTACTGTGCTCATGTTGCTAAAGTCCTTCTCTGATCTCCCTCTAGTGTCTTTCGTTCAGTACTACATTTACTCATCAGCTTAATGACTTCAAAATTGTTCCTTCATTCATTCACTTGGCTGATATCATTGAGCAACTGTTTGGGGCCAGGCACCTTGCTGGTGTATGTGCCATGAACAGAACAGACTTGGGCCCTGCCCTCATGGGACTCACCATCTAGAGAAAGGCTAAGCGATAAGGAACCATGGTGGCCCAGGGGCATGAGAGCACTCCCACCATCTTCCCTTTTTCTGAATCCCCCTTTGACTTTGCACCCATTTCTAGCCCTTTCTCCCCAGTGCAAAGCCTGCATCCCCAGTTGTGTGTGATACAGAATAAGAAGAAGGGGTGGGCAGATCAGGGAGAAAGCACAGGAGGAGGCCATGAGAAGAATGAGGAGGAACCTTCCAGGGACCCCATAGCTTCCTGGGCTGGCCTGCAGAGAGGCTTGAGTTGTGGGCCAGTGAGAGGTGCTGAACCTGCCTATGGAACATAAGGCAGTGAGGAAAAGAGATTGTGAAGAGTGTTGCTGGGGTCACACATTGGGTCTTCAATGTCCTTCAAGAAATAAAGATTTAAAAAATTTTTTTTACATTGAGTTTGGTTACAAGGATATACTTTCAAAAATATCATCATGGGGTATCTCACACCTGTAATCCCTGCACTTTGGGAGGCTGAAGTGGGTGGATCACCTGAGATCGGGAGTTTGGGACCAGCCTGGCCAACATGGTGAAACCCCGTCTCTACTAAAAGCACAAAAAATTAGCCTGGCGTGGTGGTGCATGCCTGTAATTCTAGCTGCTCAGGAGGCTGAGGCAGGAGAATCACTTTAACCCAGGAGGTGGAGGTTGCAGTAAGCTGAGATTGTGCCACCATACTCCAGCCTGGGCAACAGAGCAAGACTCTGTCTCAAAAAAAAAAAAAAAATCATTTGTGGGTAAGTGGGTTCAGATATTTGTTTCTGCATAGATATATATTTATTTATGTGTGTGTATATGTATGTATGTGTGTATTTATTATGTTTAACAAATAGATAGCATTTATGAAAAATACTATGGAAGTCAGGAATAGGTTAAGATGAAAGAGAAGAACAGGAATAGTGTAATTTAGCTGTGGGGGTGCACGGGAGGGTTCCAGCTAGATCTGATGAGAAAGCTTTAAGACGAGGTGTGCACGATGAATCAGCACTAGTTGGGCAAGGCTCCTGGGCGGAGTGTGCAGCATGGGTCACTCGTATATAATGGCAAATTATTAGCAGAGGAACCAAGAAAACACCCACATAGCTACAGGGGAGCAGGGCAAAGGCAGAAGCCATGTCACCAAGAGCTACAAAGGCTGGATAACAGGCCCCTGATGCATGAAGTAAAGGTCACATTTAGATGCAGCCCTAGGTCTATGTGCACAACTAAAATGATCGTGTGAAGCTTCCAAAACAGTGACAGAAACTAAAATCAGAGTTCCCAGAAATCTGCAAAACTGAAAGTGATAATTATCGATCGTTAGAATTACAAAGTGCTGTGGGAAAGAGATCCCGACTAGCTGAGAAAATCAAGGGAAGCTTGATGATGTTTACACTGCTTATTTTTAAAATGGGCAGTTTTTAGACATGCTGAGATTGAGCTGAGGGAGAGCACTGTAAGATCAGAGAACAGGAACAAGAGAGAAGAGAGGGGTGAAACCCTAAGAGAACAACCAGTAGTTAAGGTTTAGCAGAAGCCTGGCAGCTGGAAGGACTGTAGAGGGTGACAAGGTACGTAGCTCCCTGGTGTTATTGGCTGGCTTTGGAGAAAATGTGAGCACACTGAGTTCAGTCCCAAAAAGTTCCACAAGAGGCAGTGGAGGTGTGGGGGTTCCATTCTTTCTATACCAATGCTACCCCTCTAAGAGTCTGGGAGCAAGTACATGTATTAGTTTGTTATTTACTGTATTAGTTTATTTTCCTGCTGCTATGAAGACATACCCAAGACTTGGTAATTTATAAAGGAAAGAGGTTTAATTGACACACAGTTGTGCATGGCTAGGGAGCCCTCAGGAAATGTACAATGATGGCAGAAGGAAAAGGAAACATGTCCTTCTTCATATGGCACAAGAGAAGTGCTAAGAGAAGCAGGAAAAGCCCCTTATAAAACCATCAGATCTCATAACTCACTCACTATCATGAGAAACGCATAGGGGAACCACCCCCATGATCTAGTCACCTCCCACATGGCCCCTTCCCCAACACGTAGGGATTACAATCCAGGTTACAATTCAAGATAAGATTTGGGTGAGGACACAAAGCCAGACCACATGATTCCACTCCTGGCTCCGCCCAAATCTCATATTTCTCATGTTTCAAAACACAATTATGCTTTCCCAACAGCTCCCCAAAGTCTAAATTCTTTCCAGCATTAACCCAAAAGTCCAAGTCCAAAGTCTCATGCAAGACATGGCAAGTCCCTCCCTCCTATGAGCCTGTAAAACCAAAAGCAAGTTAGTTACTTCCTAGATACCATGCGGATACAGGCATTGGGTAAGTACACCAGTTCCAATGGAAAAAGTTGGCCAAAACAAAGGGGCTAGAGCCCCCATGAAAGTCTAAAGTCCAACAGGGCAATCATTAAACTTTAAAGTTCTAAAACAATCTCCTTTGACTCCATGTCTCACATCAAGTTCACACTAACACAAGAGGTAGGCTTCCAAGGCCTTGGGCTGTTCCACCCCTGTGGCTTTGCAGGGTACAGCTCCTTCCACCCCTTCACCTCCCTGTTTTCATGGGCTGGCATTGTATGTTGCTTTTTCAGGTGTACAGTGCAAGCTGTCAGTGGATCTACCATTCTGGGGTCTGGAGGATGGCAGCCCTCTTCTCATAGCTCCCCTAGGTAGTGCTCCAATGGGGACTCTGTGTGGGGACTCCAACCCCGTATTTCCCTTCCACACTGCCCTAGCAGAGGGTCTCCATGAGGGCTCCACCCCTGCAGGAGACTTCTACCTGGATATCCAGACGTTTCCATACATCCTCTGAAATCTAGGTGGAGGTTCCCAAACCTCAATTCTTGACTTCTCTGTGCCCAGAGGACCAATATCATGTGGAAGCTGTCAAGGCTTGAGACTTCCACCCTCTAAAACAATGGCCCAAACTGTACCTTGGTCTTTACCCATGGCTGGAGCTGAAGCAGCTGAGACACCTGCTGCCATGTCCTGAGACTGCACAGAGTAAGGGGACCCTGGGGCTGACCCTGAAAGCCATTTTTCCCTCCTAGGCCTCTGGGTCTGTAATGAGAGGGGCTGAGAAGGTCTCTGACATGACTTGGAGACAAATTCCCCATTGTCTTGGTGATTAACATTTGACTCCTCATTACCTATGCAAATTTATGCAGAAGACTTGAATTTCTCTCCAGAAAATTGATTTTTCTTTTCTATCACATCATTACACTGCAAATTTTCCAAACTTTTATGCTTTGCTTCCCTTTTAAACATAAGTGCCAATTTCAGATAATCTCTCTCAAGTTTTAAGTTCCACAGATCTCTAGGGCAGAGGAAAAATGCCATCAGTCTCCTTGCTAAAGCATAGCAAGTATGACCTTTACTCCAGTTCTCAAGAAGTTCCTCATCTCCATCATGAGACTACCTCAGCTTGGACTTCATTTTCCATATCACTATCAGAATTTTAGTCAGAACGATTCAGCTAGTCTCTAGGAAGTTCCAAACTTTTCCACATTTTCCAGTATTTTTCTGAGCCCTCCCAACTGTTTCAATCTTTGCCTGTTACCCAGTTCCAAAGTCACTTCCACATTTTCAGGTATCTTTATAGCAGTGCCCCACTACCCTGGTACTAATTTACTGTATTAGTTCATTTTCACAATATATGAAGAAATACCCCATACTGGGAAATTTATAAAGGAAAGAAGTTTAATTGACTCACAGTTCTGCATGACTGGGGAGGCCTCAGGAAACTTACCATCATGGCAGAAGGGGAAGCAAACAAGTCCTTCTTCACATGATGGCATGTGAGAAAAGTGCAAAGTGAAGGAGAAATAGCTCCTTATAAAACCATCAATCTCATGAAAACTCACCCACTATCACGAGAACAGCATGGGGGAACCACCCCCGTGATCCAATCACTTCCCACGTGGACCCTCACCCAACCTTCCCACGTGGACCTTCATCCAAATTACAATTTGGATTTCAATTCAAGAGGAGATTTGGGTGGGGACACAGAGGCAGACCATTTCAGTACCCTACAACATTGCAGGATACTTGGACATTGGAAGGGATTTTTTTTTTTCACATGGAGCAAATCAGATATTGGGTATTCCTGTAAGATAAACAAAGATAGATTTACTAAGATGGGCTCCTTAAAAGCAGAGGTAATTACATTTTTGGCACTCATGGCTATACTTAGCTTTCAAATATAGTTCTTTCACAGGAGTCTATATTATGTCTAAGAGTCAATCCTTTAAGAAATGATCATATAAAACTGAACAAGCATATAACTGTGATACAGGACTATGATAAAGGATACAACGGCTTTGCTTATTATCAGAACCCATTGCCACTACCAGATATGGTTTGTTTCCCATGGAACACCCACTGATAATTCCTGAAAAAGTAGAAATATTTACACATGGATAGAATATTTCAAAAGTGGATCATCCTGCTGGGGCATTCCAAATTCATTCATCCATCTAGACAACCACCAATCCATCCATCCATCTATGCATCCAGCCATTTATTCAATAATATAGTACCCATTACCATGAACTGTGCAGAGGTATACAAGTGGAAAAACAGACATTGTACTTGCCCTCTAAGGCTGACAACATAGTGAGGAAAACAGAAACACAGTTGCAACTAAGTTGGTAAGTGCTTATTTAAAATCCTTCCATAAAACAAAAATCAGCTAAAGGAATATTCATCAAAATCAGAAAAAGTAAGCATTACACCAACATTTATGATAGAAAAGTTCAGAATCCAGGACCTGAACTTATATATTAAAGATAACTTTAATAATTCAAAATAATTTAATATTTTATATTTAATAATTTAATAATTCAAAATAATTCAAGTCAACTTCAATGTTAATATTTGAGCTAGTATTGTCAAGAATTTCTCCACTAGCATCTCAACTTTGGTTTGATCATTCTGCTAGTTCTTTTGTGCTATCACCATTGCAATAAATGGCCACATTCACTCACTGTGATTTTCGTCTATACTTCTCTAAATATTACTTCATTTCCTTGGTCTTACTACAGCATTCTTTTTTCAAATATTACAAGTCAGTATTTTAGTCCTTGCCTGGCTTTCCCAAAAGGAAGTTTCAGATTTAGTTCCTTGGTGCAGGGGTGTCTTTTTCACCAAAATATCCTAGTATGCCTCATTAGGTTATACACAGTATAGGCACTGATATGGTCTGGCTCTGTATCCCCACCCAAATCTCATCTTAAATTGCAATCCAAATTGCAATTCCCACTGTTGGGGGAGGGACCTCATGGGGGGTGATTAAACGTGAGGGTAGTTCCTCCATGCTGTTCTCGTAAGAGTGAGTGAGTTCTTATGAAATCTGATAGTTTTAGACAGGTCTCTTCCTCCTTTGCTTTGCATTTCTCTTGCCTGCTGCCTTGTGAAGAATGACGGATTTGCTTCCCCTTCCGCCATGATTGTAAGTTTCCTGAGGCCTCCCCAGCCAAGCAGAACTGTGAGTCAATTAAATCTTACTTTATATATTACCTGGTCTCAGCTATTTATTTGTAGCAGTGTAATAGTAGACTAATACAGGCACTCAATATATTTATTGCATGTATTTGTTATTGGTCTAGGATCACTAGTGTTTAAGAAAAAAAAAGATTTGGAAAAGAGTAATATATTAAGGCTTGACTCAGAGACAGGAAAATAGCATAAGCGTATGTGTCAGCTGTAACAGGATGGTTTATTGTTTATTTTGTTCATTTAACCTGGTACAATCATAGCCACCAAACTGCTAAATATAGCAAAATATAGATAGTGCTATAAGTGACAGAATAAGCCATTCAAATGAACTCAGAGTAAGAGAAAATTAATAAGTTCATCCAAAGAAGTTAATCACATGAACTGAAAGCAAAAAAATTAGCTTAAATTTAAAATGTAAAGACAATGACCTATCCAAACATCAAACATTATCATTAGATAATATAAATATTATTTCAAAGTTTTGACATCTAAAATCATAAAAAACCAAAGTTGTATATGAAATTGATGAATTACATATTTCAGATTAAGTCCATGAATTTTTTCCCGCCTTTGGTTAAATTTAGAAATAAGCAATAACTAATTTTAGAGCCAATTAACAATTCAGAACACATGCACTATCTCTATTAGGAAAAGTGGTCAACTTAATGCCTCCAAGATGGATCAAAACATTGTAAGATGATGTCAATGTGTCCAGGATTTTCCTCATTAGCAAAACTGGCTGTTCCCTCTGTCCCTTTATCCCCAACACAATCATGACACACATCAAATCTAATTCTCAGTTGGTTTTTAGGTGAGATATGTGTTTCATGATATCTCAAAATATTCCCTTGGAATATATTTTTTAAAACAAAGAGCAAATCCTTTATAATTCATTTTAGATTTTGAGTCAAAATATTCACTTATTACATACTTTTCAATAGGCTCATTATTTCACTTTCAAACCGCATACTGCTTAATCAGAGCTTAAATGGAAACTGGACATTTTTCCAGGTTCTTTCTCCAGAAATGTTCCCTCAATTTAGGATATGCTTTTCCATATCTATTCCACTACTTCATAGCAAGTGTTGTATTTTCTCTAGCTTTGCTTCTAAATTCAGTAGAAATTTTTTAGTCAATGAGAGAAAACTGCAGGATTAGAGATGGAAAATGGATTCCATTGGTGGTAGTTTAAAAATGAAGATTCTTCTACAAATATCGAACTATTTTCTGAAGTGAAAATATTCCTCAGTATTGTCCAGAAAATTGCAGGACCAAACCACTCACTTCCAATGTAGCCTTTATTTAATATTTCAAAGTCAAGACAGATTGATTTCTCAAAGGCAAGGCCCAAGCCATAGTTGCAACATAACATGTGAATTTTTCCCCATATTTGGTTATATTTTAATGTTTTCATTTATTAGTGACATATTCTATGACTGTGTTGGTTTTCAAAACATTCCCTTGGAAGAAGAAATTAAATTACTGTCAAAACACTTCAAAACTCCTACCAATATCTTAAGAATCTACACATTCTTTTAAAATCACAATTATATAGAAAATGACTAGCAAAGAGTGCATCAGAAAGGCAAGAGTTGAGGAAAGGAAAAATAGCCTATAAAGAACCAAAGGTGCAAGAGGTCTACATCTTATGAAAACTGATGAAACGTTGTATGCCTGTGTGGGTGGTGCCTCCGTTCAGTCAGGGGCCTAAAAGAGAATGCCTGAGGCCACATGGCTTAAATCACACACATGTACTTCTCAGAGTTGTGAGGCTGGAAAGTCTGGGATGAAGGCACTGGCAGGCCTGGTGTCCAGTGATGGAATTCTTCCTTGGCTGTTTTTTTATCATATCCTCACATAACAATGAGAGAGAAAAAAAAACTCTAGTATGTCTTCTTATAAGGGCACGAATCTCATCATGATGGCCCCACCATTATGACTTCCTCACCTCCCAATGGCCCAGCCTCCTAATGTGACCACACTGGGGGTTTCAGTTCAACATATGAATTTGGTTGAGTCACAAACATTCAGTCGACAGCAGGTTGAAAGAATCGAGAGCACCAATTTCAAAGTCACACTCTCCCAATTTGAGAGGCCTGAGGAGATGTTGTGGGCTCCTGAACGTCTTGGTAAACTGCCTCCAGACAACATAAAGGTCACATAACCAAACACTCAGCGGTGTTCACCCACTGCCTACCTTGCCTGATTCTAAATACAAGGACTAGAAATATGAAGGACTAGGCTCAGGGTGGGATTGGAGGTTGGGACAAAGGTCTGGGATGCAGGTGAATGTGCATAGCCTCTGGGTCCCTAGGATTATCTTATAACTTCTCTGGACACAGCCTCCTCATATACACTGCATGGAAGAATTTAGAATCATCTTGACACTTAAAAAAAAATTACTATGTTGTCATATTTAAAAAGAAATAAACTGTCTAGGCCACAATCTGAGTTTCAGATGATCATATAATTTATAGTTCTTTAAGTAGAGAATAATTAATTTGGTTTTCCCCTTTGTTTCCTCGGCATATAATTTTTATATAAATATATATATGTGATTTAAAATTATGTTCCTTCTCATTTTTTTAAATATCTGTTGGCATGGCACCTATTGAAAGTTAAATAATCACTCTGCTGGTGGTGTACAGTTAAAATAAATAACAGGAAATTCTCTAACAGGTTTTGGGAAGCTCTCTAATTTTCCACTTTCTCACAACACAGTCCAAATTCTTCAAATACGAGATGTTACTTTTAAAAGCTTAAAATTCAGTTGCGGTGCTCCATGGGACACACATCTGCAAAGGGAAACGATGCATTGAATGAAGCACACGGTCACAGTGATCTCTGTCCACCTTGCAAAAATGTGGTCCCTTTGTAAGGCTTTTATCTGGGTCAAAACACCCTACCTGCTGAGTTCAAAGCCACACAAGAAGCCCTCAAGTATAAAGGACCTGGGATTACTTTTTTCTCTCTCTCTTCATATTTCTTTCTGTAAAATTTAAAAAAAAATCTTCATGAGGAAAAGTGGCATAAAAATAAGCCCATTTTCAATAAGATCTGCTGGAAAATATAAAGTTGAAGAAGCTTCTTTACTTTTAAAACACCATAGTAAAATAAATAAATGGTTAGCATTTAAGGCAAGACTGTTATCACTAACAGGTCTGTTATGGGATACATCTACTAAATTTTGCAAAAGCAACCATAAAATGAAGAAAAGATAGTGTTCTTGTTCATACCATGGTTGCTAAGTTTCAAAGTATTTTCACTTCAAAGTGCTAGAATTTCTAAGAGAAAGTGAAATAGTTCAGTCATGACACTAGCTCTAGGGTATGGTTTCCCCACCATTTACCTTTTGTTTTCTAGTTTTGCTTCTCTCCTAGGGAACTATTTTTATATGTAGTAAATTCTACAGTAGTAAAAATTTCTAAAGATGATTGATGGAACCTAAAGTCTTCTGAATGTATAAGGGTCAACAGTAGCAGCGTTAATAAATACAATGTTAACAAAGGAAAGTTATTGTCTTCTTACAAGGTACTGGACACTATGCTAAGCACCTTTGATGCACTGTGTTATTTCAATGCTCACAGCTTTATGCAGTAGGTAAAATGTTATAATTACCCACATTTCATACAAGAAGGCTGCAGCTTAGAGAGAAGTTCAGCAAATTAAGCAATGCCAATGATCAGTAAATATCAGAGCCAAAGTGCAAACGCAGTTTTGTCTGACATAATCAGAAACTCTTGAACAATCTTTGTTGATCAATTTTCACCTACCCTTACACTCTCTCAGGGCAATGTTGGCAAAAGTTTTGCATCGGAATCAGAGTCCAAGAAAATGTAATCTTAAAAAGTCAAGGATTAGGGTAAACAGGAGTAATTAGAGAAGTACTGCTGACTTTTTTCAGCTGAATAATTGTGTTTGTACAAATAAGTCCTGGGGGTGTGTCTAAAAATACAATGGATGACTGTGCAAATGGATGGCCAAATTACTGGACATAGAATTGAAGAAAATTTTCCTAAACTCTGCATAAAGTCTGCTATGCTCACAAGTGGCCTTTGTGAATGGATTTTCTGTTGTTTACTTTTCTTTCCATGCCTGTACAAGGGTACAAAGAAAGGACCTCATTTCATGTCCGAACTCTCTCAACCCAAAACTGGGAAAGCATGTGAGTTTTGTGAGACAAACAGAAAATTATAGTAATTGGTGGAGGAGTAATTTAGAGCCAAAAGGAAACATAAAAATTTTTAGCTCCCTAGGAATTCCCAGAAACCTCCCAGTGGGCATTTGATTTTTTGTATGCATTTGGGATAGCTCTACTTCCTCACTGATTCCAAATTCCAAACATATGGATGGAGTGCTATGATCCAGACACTCTTCTATGTGGTACATATCTTCTTAGCTATAAGCAGACTGTGACCTATGACTGGTACTTGAATTACAAAGTAACAGCCGAGAGTGAACACAATCCTTGTTTTTCCAAGGTATTTACGAAAAAGAATACCTACAGAAGCAGAAACAAACCACAAGTAATTTTGTTCAGCCTTCCAGTTGTTCATACACATGGATTTCTTGCACTCGATTTCAATCAAAGCAGTTTTATGTTCCAATGAATAAAAATGGTGCAAGAGGAGATCATACCTATCTTTGCAAATCACATAGGAATTCAACACATACTTATTCACTGCTGCCTATTTCATCATTGATACCATGTTTCTCTATGAAGTAGCGAGTCCAGTAACAGAAAGTGGACACTCTCAACTCGCAATTGTCAGTAGCAGCAAAAAAACAAAAAACAAAAAAAAACAAAAAGTCTCAACCTATCGCTTGAATAACAACCTTTAAAAATATTGTCCTACCATGGAAAGACAATTCACTTTTGGTTTGTTATATGAATTTGAGGTTTCATTCTTAAAAATATGGAAATAAACATGCACACGTATGTTTATTGTGGCACTATTCACAATAGCAAAGACTTGGAATCAACCCAAATGTCCATCTGTGACAGACTGCATTAAGAAAATGTGGCACATATACACCATGGAATACTATGCAGCCATAAAAAAGGATGAGTTTGTGTCCTTTGTAGGGACATGGATGCAGCTGGAAATGAGTTTGTGTCCTTTGTAGGGACATGGATGCAGCTGGAAACCATCATTCTTAGCAAACTATCACAAGAACAGAAAACCAAACACCGCACGTTCTCACTCATAGGTGGGAACTGAACAATGAGATCACTTGGACTCGGGAAGGGGAACATCACACACCGGGGCCTATCATGGGGAGGGGGGAGGGGGGAGGGATTGCACTGGGAGTTATACCTGATGTAAATGATGAGTTGATGGGTGCTGACGAGTTGATGGGTGCAGCACACCAACATGGCACAAGTATACATATGTAACAAACCTGCACGTTGTGCACATGAACCCTAGAACTTAAAGTATAATAAAAAATAAATAAAATAAAATCTTCCAGATCACTTAATACAAATAAGAATTTTACTATTTCTGTATTAGAGGTGAGAAGTTTAGTGTTGTCTCTCTGTCTGTCTGTCTGTCTCTCTCTCTCTATCACTCCAGTGTTTTTTTTGTGGAAAGCCATACGCAAATTACTACCACTAGAGTGTCAGCAACTTGAAGGCAGGAATCAGATGTGCTGTGTGATTCATTCTGTGCCCTGTTGCACAATCTCTGGCTCATGGCAAGTGCTGAATAAATATTTGCAGAATAAACACATGAAAGTAATGCTGATGCTGATCTCTGCCCCCTTTCCCATATGTCTCACTAAAGCAGCTATCTCCTAGGTGCTGGTGATTCACCTTTTCAGTACTAATGGTATTTTCAGCAGTGAAGCAGTCATGGATAGGGAATGGTGGACTATTCAACAGGATAATTATTCTAAGGCAACTTCTCACTTGCAATAAGGGCTGGTAAAGAAGGAAAAGTTATCTTTTCTATTATGTATCCCTGTTTATAAACACAAACATAGAGTTACAAGATTATAAATAATATGAATTGGTTTTCTATCTTGAAACCATCCCAAAGATATAGAAGACCTTACGATGGTTATGAAACACAACCTAATGTTCTTTACCTTGACTATGACTGCATGAAACCGCCAGTAATCACACATCAGCAACTTTGTATGTTTCAAACTGATCAAAAGCAAGTCATGGCTGATCAAGATTGGAAAGTAGAGGGGAATGGCAGGGCAAGAGAGGGCAGAAGAACTACCAATTGCATTTTATAAAATGAGTTGAGAAATACTGTCTATAGCTGATAGAACAATAAATACAGGCTTCAGGGTTTTGAAGTTACCAAGGTGACTGACAGTAGAAAAACTAAAAGTTACATGTATATATTAAACACAATGGGGTGATAGGAGATGGAGAGTGGTGTAGGATGAGCTGAATCCCTATCCATAATAGCAGGATATCAATAAGACAATATCTAAAAAAAATAAAAATTGCAGACTTGCCATATTATTTAGGAATCTGGAGGTAAATCTCTCCAAATCTAAAGACATAAATAGTTAAATGTTTTCCTCTGGGGTGCAAAACTAGGTAAGAATAGTTATGGGGCAAAGAGATTGTAGGTTTTCCTCATGAACCTTCAGTATCATTTGGTTTATTTTAACCATGTGTAGTTATCACTTTGCTATAAATATATATCTTAAGAGAGTAACAAAAGTGTCTAACACATGAGTTTGTTGTAAGCATGTAGTGAAATAATGCATATAAAGAACTAATATCTGAATAAAGGAAGCATTCATACCTGATGGCTATTATTTTTTAACTTACAAAATTTGTATTGATGCATAATAGATGTATGTAGTTTCAGGGTACATGTGATAATTTAATACATTCATTTAATTTTTACAAACCAAATCACTGTACTTGGGATCCATCAATTTAAGTATTTGTCTTTTCTCTATGCTAGAAATATTTGAATTATTCTCTTCTTTTTTGAAACATACAGATTATTGTAACCTTAGTCACCCTGCTGATCAAACACTAGGTTTTATTTCTTCTATCAAATGGTAGCGATTGCTTTGTAAAAAAATATTGTCAAGGCTGAAAAATTCAGACAAACCAGATACACTGTTTCTACCAAAAGCACGTTATGCTTTGTGAAAATATGATATATGCAAAACACATCACATACTGTAAAACAAAGGTGTCAGTTTTAATTGTATGACACATACCATACACGCATTTAAAATGTATGTGTATGTACTCTTGAATAAGAAAAAAATACTATTTTCTATTATGAGCTTCAATCTTAAATTGTACACAAGATTTTGCTAAAACATTTCTACCTGAGAAAATCACTTTTTTGTCTGTTTTTCAAAACTTTTCAATATTTCCTCTTCATTCACGAAGACTTTCAGAATTGGGACTTTTTTTAGCTTTAATTAGAGTTAAAATTTTAAAGAGAATGATTGAATTAGACTGAGCTGAATCTAGCTATCAGAAAGCAAAAACAAAAACCAAAGCAAAGAAAAAGGTTTTGACACTGACATATGCACATTTTAAGGTTAAAACAAGGGAACTTAAATTCACTTGCGGAAAATGCAGAGTTAATTCTGCATGGATTTCTCCTGTTCTTCTAAAAGGAAGAGTGAACCAGAGCTGACCCACTTACCACAATGTGGATGAGAGGCTCCAACCAGAAGGAAAATACAACCTTTGGAAATCTCTCCTCTGCTTTCACTGAAAGTCTCTGAGCCCAGTTCTGGTCCACGCTCAGAGTCTGACACATCCCTCCCCCGTCCCCACCTCTCAACACACACAGCTGATGAGGCCGATTCCTGTAGATCGACTTTAAAAGCAAAAAAGTCATTCCAGAAAACACATCAGCTCAGGCTGACTCAAAGGCAGCCCCAAATTCAGCCCACAGCGGTTGGCTGCTGTCCTTTTATGACTGGAGAGCTGGAGTGCAGCTCTTTAATTAACAGGGAAGCCTTAGCCTGCTCAAGGTAAAAAAAAAAAAAAAAAGACTTAATTTCTGAATTTGCATTGAACTCTGACATGTGCACTCCTTTTTATCTGTAAAACCACTCAAAGTCGCCACCGCAATGAACGTTAAAATCCATACAATAAAAAAAGTTACAGGTTTACACAGAAGGACTGGCGTTGAAGTGCGGCAGACAGAAGAGGAGGGTGAAGATCAGCAGTGTTATTTATTGGAGGGATCAGAGGCTGCGTAGGGCCAAGTCCTTGCTTTCTGTCAAAACACTCCCAGCAGGTGGAGAAGGGGCTGAGGGTCTACTGATTAGAGAGCCAAGAAGGGAGTTGAGCATCTGCAGGGGAGCGGCTGCCTGGGGTATTAGAGACCGGATTAGCCTTCCGCTAAAAGAACGGAACTACCTTCACTGAGCTAGTTAATCACTTAGGGATGTAACCTTATATAATATGCAAAACTATTTTTAAAGGAACTTTTTTTTTTTTTTAACTCAAGAGCAAGCTGTAAGTCAGGCTCTTTATAAAACATATAAGAGTCAGACTCTTCCAGCCATGTGGGTTGGAGAGATTTGACCTGATTCCAGTAATCCATTCAATTTTGTGGAATGAATTAAATAAGCCTACTACTACTAAGAAAACTGGAGCAAAACTAATAAAGCCAATATAAACTGTGAATTTCCAATCTGGATATTCCAGGCTTCTGTGACTGGTCCCTGAAAGAAATCCATATGTATCTATAAAACAATTAGAGCTAATTTAAGAAGACAGACGCCATGTACAGGAAGAAAAAACTTCCCCACAGAAGTCAAGATTTTGGCATTTTCGCTTTAGAGTTCAGACAGTCAAAATACCCATGCAATATGTAGACTGAATATATTTAAGAATTTACAGTCAGGAAAGGAATAAATTTGCTTTTGATATGTATGAGCCAGAATTCACTGTCTTAACCCTTCAGCAAAAGTTATCCAAAACTGATGATAAAGAGGCAAAAAATTATTCCTCTCCTCAGCTCCAGTGAATCATATCATCAGAGAAACTTCTACTTAGAAGAGTGCTGCTGACGACTGGTTCACACTCATTTCCAATGCAGAGATCCAACAAACGTATGCCTGGATATTTCTAAGAATGTCACATATCAAGCAGGAAATGGTACAAGACCTGTCATTTGCTCAACAACACTGGGCTGGTGGGAGCTAAAAGAACAGACCCAGCTCCAGGGATTGCCACAAAGCATGCAAAGAAGTTACCCTGCACAGTGCTTTCAGGATGTCTGAAATTATCCAGCACCAAAGTGCCCCATCAGGGGAACTGAGGAATTCCAGTGTAGGTCAATTGAGGCCAATCCTCCAGTATACAATTTCCAAAATATTTGTTAAAAGATGGCAACATAATAATCACCTGGCTAGGGAGGAGAGCAGCTGGCAAGAGCTAGAATAACCAGCTGGAATTCAAGAGAGACTTATTAGGTAAAGGATGAGGGAAGCAGGCATTGTGAAGGCGGGAAAGAGTGCCAGTGCTCTTCACCAGGACCTGCAGGGACGCCTGAGGTTAAACAAGTTAGGGTTACCATGGCTGCAATGAGGGAGACTGCAGGCAGTGAGGCATTGTGGGGCATCTCAGCAAGAAGGACTTACAGGATGTGGAGTTGTATTAGGGAATTTTAGAGGGTGTTCAAGGAAGCGGGATCTTCTGAGTTGGACGCTGTTGGGACATGGATGAGTTCTAAGACTGTGCCTCATGGTAAATCTTATCTCTAAGGAGTGAGGACAAGAGCCAGGCTAAGGCTGTAATTGGTCAAGCAGCAGCATCACTCAGACTAGTGAGCAAGGGTGTCTTGGGCAGCCGGTGTTTGGGTGGCTTGAATCATGATCATGTTTTGTCTGTGTTCATATGTTACAGAGGGGTCTTGTTCCATCATGAGCGCAGAGACACCTGGTCTGAGGGTTGAGGTTTGGAAAAACTGTTTATGTTCAGTGGAACACCGCGGGCCAGCTGTGTCTGCCAGGTGCACCCTCCTGGGTGTCAGGGGCTGTTCTGTGCTTCTCAGAGGAGGACAGCAGGTGAGGCATTATTACTGGGACAGAGGGCGTGACGTGCTAACAGGGCTTGGGAGCGACATAGGAGCCCGGCAGACTCTTAAGTGCGACTTCATCACGGATATCTGAGTTGGAGTGTTGACCTCGGCCTTGGAGAAAGGTGTGTTTAGTGGATCCATAGGTGAGGCTCTGAAACAGGCAGAGCCTGGGGCTAAACGTATCCACACCCTCAGTAGCTGGTCACATCTGTTCATGTCTAGTTTTACAGGTAACAGCTTCCGAATGTCATGGGTTAAGATACACCACTACGTAAACCACAGTCTTTATTTGTCACTTTCAAAATACACAGGCAAACGATTTGTCTGTGGGGCTTCATACTCTGAAGCCCAGACTGCACCGTCCTGCAGTGGGTGGTGTCTCAGGTGCGTCCAGCTGAAGGAAACACTGCAGTCTTGAGAGCAGCTCCTGCCCCTGCCGGCAGCTCCCTCGGGGAACTGATTCCCAGAATCCTTTACCAGAAACCTCTGTTCTGTTGGATTAACCCAACTCCAGCATGCCTTCTGCACCTTTTACACAGCTTAACTCACAGGAGCATTGAAGCTTACGTTTCCATCTTAAATTCCTCTTAGAAGAGCCATTTGAGTATTTTAGTTTATTTTAATGCCACTATGTGTTCATATAAAATTACTGCTAACAAATTTTCCATTTCTGAAGTATGATATTCACCCCCGCTTTACTACTCTTCATTTACTCTTCCCTTTCAAGAGAGAAAACAGGTCCCTCATAGATGACATTGAAATGACAGTGCAAGTGTTCATTTCCTGGGGACCCAAGGCCAACAAGGTGCTTCCACCTGCACTCACAGGGAGGAACACTAGAGAGGCGTTCACCAAACTGTGTGATGGCAGAGGGAATTTTATTTGGAAGGAACCACGATTGTGATTTTCTCTGGAGAATAGTACAATGTCCTACAAATTTTAACAATTACATCAAGAATTTATTTCAGGAATTGCATATAATTTTTTTTAATTAGAAAGCAATAATTGCCATCATATACTATTGAGAATGGCCCTGTGCTGGTATCAAAACTTCTAAGAGAGAATGAATGCCAGCTCCCTAACCATACACACACACACACACACGTGTACACCAACGCACACAGCCACCCTCACATACACCACACGTACCCCACAAACCCCATATAGCCTCCCACAGCCCCACCCCACTCCACACTCCCTCTTACACAGCTCCACACACCACACACACAGCCCCTCCACACCCCCACATACCACACCTTACCTACTCCACTCCACAGCCTCCACCTCACTCCACACCCTACACCCCCACATCTCCCCCACCCACCATCCCCTATACAAACCCCACACCCCACAGTCCCCACATACCCACCCCTAAAGCCCCCCCACACAGCCCTCCACACCCTCATGCCCCCCAACATACCCCCAACACACACCCCACACACATCCTCATAACCCCACACACCACACACAGCCACCCACACCCCCTACAACCCCACACACACATCCCACACACAGCCCCCAACAAGCCCCACACCTCCTACAACTCCCCCCTACACACTCCACACACAGCCCACACACACCCACATGTACCCCATACAACCCACACTCCCACACACACAGCTCCCCCCACCCCCACACTCCCCCACAATCCTCCACACCCCACACACCCCTCCATACCCCACACGCACTCCACACACAGCCCACACACAACCACATGTACCCCATACAACCCACACTCCCACCCCCACACTCCCCCACCCCCACACTCCCCCACAATCCTCCAGACCCCACACACCCCACACACCCCTCCATACCCCACACACACTCCACACACAGCCCCCCAAACTCACTCCCATACATACCCCACACCCTCCCCACAGCCCCCCACACCTCCACCTCCACCCGCACCCCACACACACCCCACACAACCCACACACAATATAATTAAATTTTTGTGTCTTATGTCTTTAAAAGTAGATAAACATCCTCTATTTTGTATTTTTTTAATCCGAATGTTTCTATTCATAGAGTGCAAATATTGGCAGGTTAGTTGCTTCGTCTCCAAGCTAGAAAAGCTCTCCTGAGCATACCAGGAAAGAGAGACAAGTCAGGGTAAGCTCTTTCTTTTCTTCTCTACACTCAGCCATGTTATACTCAAAGTCAGGACCTTTTCCAAATTTGCTGGAAAAAGACAGAATCAAGAGCCAAATAAAAGCCTATTTAACTTCTTTTTATTTGAAACTTCAAAGTAGGTCATTTACACAGTGAAAAGGACAAGGAAGAAAAGAGAGAAAACAGTTAACATAAAAATGAAGGCTCAACAACAGTAAAACCCTATTTCAAATACTCTTTTTTTCTAAAGCACATTGTCCACTATTGTTAGGAAAAATAAGTCATGAAATTGATTTTTGTTATGTTTCCTTCCAATCATTATGAAAAGCCATTGACTGTAAGCTAAAAATGGAAACGAAAGAAGAACCAAAGCCTGGCACTCAAAATGAAAGGATGGAGACATTAACCATTTATGAGCCTGATTTTTTTTTATTTTAAAGAGCAAGTGAACTACTATTGCGTGTTGAACTCAATTTTCAACTAGATTTTCAATGAAACCCTGAATGCTCCTCTTTTATGTTTAGGAAAAACTTATTTTTAACAACTAACTCCATTTCTGGGAGATTGAAGCTCTTACACATCTTACAAATTATTTTCTTGGCTACAGCAAACAAGATCACCCCTGGAGTGCCTCCTGATGTCCTGGAGGCAGGACAGACTCCCGGGACTCACCTGGTGATCTTGTTCAAATGCAAGTAAGAGTCAGGAGATCAGGTAAGGGACTTGAGACTTTTTCTAAGGATGCAAGGCTGGGGACCACAAGGGACTAGAAAGCTGCATTAAATTTCAGCAGCCCATCCATGACCTACTGCCAGAAACTCTGTTAAGTTTGTGTGTCACAAGGACTGAACTTCTTTGGCTTTAGTACATTCAACAAAGAATCATAATGCACTGTATTAATTTCCTAGGACTGCCATGACTAAGTAACACAAACATGGTGGCTTACAACAGCAGAACTATATTTCCTCATAGTACTGGAGGCTGCATCTCTGAAATCAAGGGGTTGAGGTTGTGCTCCTGAAGGCTGTAAGAAAAAGTTCTACCTCTCCTCTTCCAGTTTCCGGTGGTGGCCGGCACTCCTTGGTGTCCTACAACTTGTGGATGCATCACTACAGTCTCTACATCTGTCTTCACAAAGCCTTCTCTCTTTTGTGTCTTTTGTACCCTTGGGTCTTCACATGGTATTTTCTCTGTGTGTGTGTCTGTGTCCAAACTCCCCTCCTCTCATAAGAACATCAGTCACTGGCTTAGGGCCCACCCTATTCCAGCATGACTTGATCTTAACTAGATGACATCTGCAAAGGCCCTGTTTCCAAATAAGGTCACATTTGCAGGTCTCGTGGATTACAGGTTCAACGTATCTTTCTGGGGACACAGTTCAACCCAAAATGTGCACAGCAAAGTTTGGCATCCACTGAGACAGTAGTTCTTCATACTGACTGCTCTTTAGAATCACCAGAGGAACTCAAAATTATATCAATACTCAGCTACAACCAATTAAATCTGATTCTAGGCTTAAATTCAGGCAGTACTCTTCTTTAAAACCTCCCAAGTAATTCTAGTGCATACCAAGGTTTGGGAACCACAGCACAGCATAAGACTCAGATTTTACAGACTTTGGTGAATATGTGTAGTATTTCTAAATGGAATGTCTGCTTTCTTAGTATGCAAATATACTGGTAATTTAATCTATGCTGGAAATATGCTGTTTAGAAAACAGGATTTTGATCATTGTTTTCAAGAAACCAAAAGTTTCTTCTCATTGAGATGATTTTTAAAATTTGATTTTTTAAAAAAGGAGTATAATATGGATTATGAAATATTTATTCATATATATATATATATATATCACTGCACACATTTAGAAATAAAGGCAAAGGGTTAAAGAGGAAAGTACATGTGAAAGAATTAAACAGGAAATTTGAGCCAGGAAAGTCAATCAGAATAAATTAATGACATCTTAACACCTTTCTTAAGACTTGCCCATGATGATATAGGTGTAATTTTGTCCAAAGGAACTAGAAAATCGAACTGTTTTTGAGCTATTTTCTCCAATTGCCACCAATTTTCCAGACACACGATTCCAGGAAACATTTGCTAATGGTCTCTAAATTTTTCAAATAGATTGATGCCACTACTTGCTTGAGAGAGACAGACAGACAGACAGCAAGAGGGAGAGAGAGAAGACAATAATGAGGTGTTCAATATATATATGGTCATACCTGGAGCCCTAAACAAGACTTCGGAAAAGGTAAAATAAGTAATATTGGGGCATCAGATGTCATTTTCTTTTTTGGATTGAAGACAGTTCTGCATTGGTATTTGCTTTGTTGTGACAGTGATTACTGTAATAACAATTTCATGAAACAATAAATTTTACTGTGTTTATTACAATATAGTGTAAAGTAGGGAGCTAAACAAATACTGGTATTTTATAATCCAGGGGAAAAGGAACCCCCATTAATGAAAACATCAAGGGCTATACTGAGAAATGTAGCATAATAAAATATGAGAAGTTAAACAGTAATATGAAAATACACCAAAACACAGCAATCAGGTAAACAATGATAAATAGATCATAAAATCTGTTCAGTAGGAAGGGGTAAGGATAAAGAAGTCAACACGTGGTTTATGTAAAACTAAGACATAATTTATCATCCAAACCAGGGCCTTTGAGAAAAAATAAGTTGCTATTAAAAATTATTCCAGCAAAACAGGTGTAAGCAGAGACTGTTCCCAGCCACTATGAATTTAGTCCACCCCACCACTGCTCTCAGTTCACCTTTGCCTGCCTGTGCCATTGCTTTAGCCCTTGAAATACCATTCTAATGTCTTTTCCGTGATCAAATAGGAAGGAGTACTCATTTATTCAACACCGATTCCAATGTGTTGTACGCACAGTCCACAAATACTCAGTGATTATTAAGAATAAAAACAGGCTAAAACTATACTGCAGTACAAATCAGTCCCCAAATCTCAGTGGCTAAAAACAAAGTATATTTCTCTCTCAGGTTACCTGCCCACCGTGGGTAGGCAGGGGTCTCTGTTCAGCCTAGTCTTGAACTTTGGCAATCGTGGAACCCGAGGAAAACGAAAGGATGTCCAAGGCCTCTCACCAACAGTGCATGTCACGCCTTGGCAATGACACATAGCCAATTCTTTCATATCCAATTCGCCATTACTAATCACACAGTACCACTCAACCATGAAAAGACTAGCAAATGCAATCCTACCTAAGTTCTGAAAGGGGTAAGTGGAAATATTTGCAAGTATAATGAATGTTTACCATAAAAATAACTTCATAACTCAATATCTTCTGGAACCTGGCTCTTAATAAATACCTCCCTTGGTATTTTTCCTTTTCTATTTTGAGGAGGGAAAGTCTATTAAAAACTGTTTCTAAATCTGCTCTTGGTTTAAAAGATGCTGCAGAGGAAACCATGTTTTACGTATGCCCCACTTTCCATACTACCCTCTCTACCTAGCGCTGAGCAAGTAATGATGCAGGTTCTTGGCACAGTCTCTGGGACCAGCACAGCCTAGGAAATAGCCACATCTGTCCAAGTACAAATAAGGGAAACTTCCCTTTCCCACACAGGCAGTGTTGATTGTGACATACAAATATAGTTTCTTTCAAGACACAGAAATACCAGTAGATTGCAGTTAATATTCTGACAAGTAGAGGGCACACACAAAATTCAATATATTGGATGATCTCTATAACATTAACTGAATATGTGTTGATAAAAAAAAAACTCTGAAAAAATATTTCAAAGGGTGTTATTCCTAAGAAATAGTATTAGAGTCGATTTTTAAAAACATATTTCCTTATTTAGATATTTTCTTTGTTTTCCAGATACTCTGCAGTAAACTTGCATTACATTTGCAAACAGAAAAAGATATTATTTTGGAGAAAAGGAGCTAAGTGCTTCATGTAATGGCTATATTCAGGTATATTTGTCTTTTCTGAGAAGGTAACATATAACTCAGATGCTAGCTTCTCTCACCGATGTATTATAACTTTAGGTTGCTCTTAGAACACCACTTGACTGTATGACTATAATAAGCTGGTGTTCTAGAAGTAGAGTTTGATGCCTTGGGCGGTCATTCCCCTCCTTGAGGAGAATCTTCGTGTGAAAAATGTTGGTTATCTATGTATAATGTTGTATGGTGGAAAAATATTACATATGAATTTTTCTTCTCAGTGGTGCCAAAAATGAGCAAATGCTAACCTCGTCCTATACTCTTTCATAAAATATACCTTGTCAATCTCAATTAAAATCATATTCCTTATTTATAGGATATCAGAATTGTTGCTAAAACTTGCTGTTGAATTCAAACTGTGAATAACATTTCTGACATAACACTGTTTGGTAGTTTAAGGGGGTGAAATATCATATGGCCCCTGATGATGAAACTAGCCCAGTTTTCTCATAGAACTGATGTTTATGGTTCCTTTGAAATAAACATAGAAATTGACACTCCTAGCCTTAAAACATGAGAAACTTACAGTTGTCTTATCTAAATTCCTTTATCAGAAAACCAGCATTCCACCCAGATAATATGAAGGAGCTGAAACCCACAAAATCACTGCATCTGGACAATGAGATGCCAGATTCCTCACCATCCTCACTATTTCTTAGGAATAACACCCTTTGAAATATTTTTTCAGAGTTTTTTTTTTATCAACACATATTCAGTTAATGTTATAGAGATCATCCAATATATTGAATTTTGTGTGTGCCCTCTACTTGTCAGAATATTAACTGCAATCTACTGGTATTTCTGTGTCTTGAAAGAAACTATATTTGTATGTCACAATCAACACTGCCTGTGTGGGAAAGGGAAGTTTCCCTTATTTGTACTTGGACAGATGTGGCTATTTCCTAGGCTGTGCTGGTCCCAGAGACTGTGCCAAGAACCTGCATCATTACTTGCTCAGCGCTAGGTAGAGAGGGTAGTATGGAAAGTGGGGCATACGTAAAGGGTCAGAATCACTTAACTGATCACCTGCTTCCTGTTGACCAACTCCTCTTCCTTACTACTCCCTAATTCCTGTTTTCCCACACAAGGTTACATTTCTTCCCTGCTATATAAACCCCTAATTTCAGTCGGTGGTGGAGATGGATTTGAGACTGATCTCCCATCTCCTCAGCTGCAACACCCAATAAAGCCTTTGTCCTTAGCAATACCTGCTGTCTCAGTGATTGGCTTTCTGTGCGGTAAGCTGCAGAATCTAAAGTGAACCCCTGGTGTTTTTGGTAACAAAGAAAACTCCTGTCTTCAAATTTCCTGTGGATCTCATTGGAAAGATAGGAAAATAGGCGCTTTTCAGAATATTGTGGAACAATAATGCAATCACAGGGTATAAAGGGTCCTTATAGAAATTGAAAGTAACTCCAGGCTGAGGGGTTAAAGACAGACAAGCTGGAGCAGAAGTTGTTGTCTGCTCTGAGATTCAGTATAAGCATCCTGCCACTTGTTAAATCAAAATAACCGGTATCTCTTACCTGAATTTGGCAGTTGCTTTACTCCACCATTTTCTAAAGTACCTGACCCATTTTTCACCTACATGACATTTGATGCTTAAAAGGATTACCTTGAACAGACAAATACAGCCCCTTAAAAGTGACCACTTTGTATCTGCCTGCAGTGACGTGCCTTTATCTCCAGGGAAGGAGTTGAGATTCAGTTAGCAGCAATAAAAATCTCTAGACACTGTTTTTCTTTGGATACACTACTTAGCATATCCGAACCTCAGCCTACCAAATGGACCTTCAGTAGTGCCCAGCCCATTTTAAATATTTGTTTAAATTTAAAATATTATGAAGATGAGGGAAGGCTCTGAAGAAAAATATTTTTTTAAAAAATAGTCAAATAAGGATATTTCATACATAAAGGTGATTTCTCCATATTCAGTGTACAATTATCATTTATAAACATCATTTGTTCATATTAATTCAGCCAAAATCTGTGTATTTTTCTTGGATTCATTTATTTCAAGTTAGTATGTTTTTCTAATGATCTCTTCTTTTTTTATCTGGGAAACGTGTATGTGTGTGTGTATGTGTAAATTACATGAATGTATATAACGTATGCATCTCATAAATATAATACCATTTAAAATTATTAATGCTAATTGAATGCCTACTCTGTGTCAAGATCTATTCTAAAAACATTTATGTGGTAACTTATTGAAACTTCTAGTAATTCATCCATCTGTTTTCAGATCAAATCTTGGGGAGGTTAAAATATTTTGCTAAAGAGTGAACATCGTAATAAATAGCAAACGAGTTATTTCTCCATCCTTTAATTTCTTATAATTTTGGAAAACCATTATTTATATTTTTATCTACATATAAATTGAGGACCAAGCTCTGATTTTTTATCTTGCCCAAATTCCTACCTAAGGGGTCTAGGGAGTCATGCCCTATAAACCACAAATTCTCATCAGATGGGTTTTATTTGACCCTATATATTGTGACTTACTTTTCAATCTGACTCTGGCATGACATTATGAGACAAGGAAAAAAAATTTAACCCCAAAATATATTTCCTTGGCATATCTTAAAATTGCCCTGCAAAGATTTTTCTTGGGGGAAAAATCCACATTCTAGAGAGAATCCCTTTCCCCCTTTGTTTTCCTTCCTTTCTTTCCAGATCCAGAAGATTATCGATTAAGAGCCAGGCACCCTTTTAGGTCTGATAAGAAACAATTTACAACCTGCTCTCTCTGAGGTCCGCTGAGAGCTCCCTCTGCACGATAAAACTTGGTCTCCACAATCCTTTATCTTTATCCTGAACATTCCTTTCTATGGATCCCAGATCTTTAGACAAACTCAACTGTCAACCAGAAAATGTTTAAATTTACCTATAGCCTAGAAGCCGCCTCTTTGAGTTGTCTTGCCTTTCTGAACCAAACTAATGTATTTCTTAAATGTATTTGATTGATGTCTCACGCCTTGCTAAAATATATAAAACCAAGCTGTACCCCAGCCACCTTGGGTGCATGTTCTCAGGACCTCCTGAGGGCTGTGTCACAGGCCATGGTTACTCATATTTGGCTCAGAATAAATCTCTTAAAATATTTTACAGAGTTTGACTCTTCTGTCAACTAAATCTAAGAGTAAATAAATATAATGAATGATAGTACTTAGAATATCTTCCCAATGATTCACTATTACTCTCAGCTACAAAAGAAAATAAGATGTTACTCATAACTAAATTACACTTTTGTTATGGGCCTAAAAAGAGGAAAGCCATTGAATTTCTAACTTTGTCTTAATCATATTGGCAAATTATACTTCTATTGGGCCAACTCTAAGATCAGATTTCAATTTATAATTATTCTGTAAAAATACAATTTTAAAGGTATTAAATCTAATTATGTGTAATGGTAGTAATTGTTGTACATCACAATATTTGGTCCAAAGTTGCTCTAACAGACATGTACCTGATTTTATAAACCAGGCACAGAAAAACAGGTATCTCATGTTCTTACTCATACATGGGAACTAAAAAAGTGTAACTCGTGGAGGTAGAGAGTAGAATGTTGGCTCCTGGAGGCTGACAGGGGCACAAGGGAAGGGGATGAAGAGAGGCTGGTTACTGGGCACAAACATACAGTGAGATGGAAGGAATGAGTTCTGGTGTTCTACAGCATAGTAGGGTAACTATAGTTAATAATAAATTATCGTATATTTCAAAATAATTATAAGAACGATTTGGAAGTTTCCCAACGCAAAGAAAGATAAATGTTTGAGGTAATGGATATTCCAACTACCCTGATTACACACTGTATGCATGTGTCAAAACATCATATGTACGCCTTAGATGTGTGTAATTTTTATGTATCAGTAAAAATACCTGATTTCAATAGCATTTGACCAGAAATCATAGACAATGCAAATAACTTTCTCCAATTACTTACATTAAAATTGGTTCAAAGACTACTTTAGGCCGGGCACGGTGGCTCACGCCTGTAATCCCAGCATTTTCGGAGGCCGAGGCAGGTGGATCACGAGGTCAGGAAATCGAGACCATCCTGGCTAACACAGTGAAACCCCGTCTCTACTAAAAATACAAAAAAATTACGCGGGCTTGCTAGCGGGCGCCTGTGGTCCCAGCTACTCGGGAGGCTGAGGCAGGAGAATGGCGGGAACCCGGGAGGCGGAGCTTGCAGTGAGCCGAGATGGCGCCACCGCACTCCAGCCTGGGCGACAGAGCCGGATTCTGTCTCAGAAACAAAAAACAAAAAAACTACTTTAACAGGTAAATCTCAAAGATACACTCCTCGCTTTGAATTCTGAATTTTTAATCTTTTGATAATGTATTTTCAAAAGAGTTTTAAAAGACTGCGTGGGTAGGCACTCGAAAGTTAGGAGTTATTGTTTTCTGCCTGATGACATTGAAGGTGGATTTCATTCCTTCATTTTGCTTATGTTGCTTTGCAAATATTCTACCTTGTGCCAGAATCAGCTTTGTAACTTAGAAAAATCACTGAGTAATACAAAATTCAAAAATGAGCAAATTATTATCATTCATCATTCCAGCCCTTTGTCAATGGATGCGTTGAAATCCCCTCCCAGAATTACCCATATAAATGCAATAATACATGCTATGATTTCATTTTAAATAATTCAACAATTATTAAAAATAATATATCACTGGATTATAATATTCCAGGTCCTCTATGCATACTTGTGGCATTCCTACTATCAAAATATGAGGTATAGCAATGTACTAAAATATTCCATTTTAGCAACCCAAAAGCATCTTAGAATCATTCATGAGGGAGGCTTTTCTAAGTGAAGTCTCTTCTAGCACCCTTTGTATCTGAACGCAGGAATTCTGCATGGATAATGCCATCACTTCTAGCACCCTTTGTATCCGAATGCAGGAATTCTGCATGGATAATGCCATCAATGCTGTCAACTTGATGCATGAGTCTTTATTCTGTCCCCAGCATGATTTACGGACATGTTCCCAAAGGTGGTTTTTATATCACAACCTGAGTACCTTCGTTAATCAAAAATATAAAGAAAATAAATGTGTACAAAAGAATTCTACGAAGCTTGTTTTTTTAAGTAGAAATGAAAACAAGCTAATCATTATTGCTCCTATCATTTTATATAAACAGTAACAGCCAAAATGCACACCATGTAATTTTATAAATCTACAAATATGTTACTTCTCTTTGATATAATCTATTTTTAAATATTCTAATATTTACTCATAAACTTTATCTGTTGCATTCTCTGAATCTAAAATATCAATGCTAAAGTTGAATATTATAATAATATTACAATTTTGTGACTTTAAATTGATTTTCCATTCATAACCCCATTTGAGGTGAATGACCCTTTAATCCTCAGAGGTCAGCAAAGAAGATAATACTTTTATCATTCTCCACCTTCCAGGAGTATTTGGAAACTTTTAAACAATAACCCAGCCCATGTGCCTTCACACTTCCTAACTGCAATACTTTGTCCTCCTTTTGTGAGACAGGGTCTTCATCTTCATCCCAAACTCCACCCCCATTTCCAAAACACACACCCACAGCCTTGATCTGGCCAATCCCTTCTCATATATTCAGTCTTCTCAAGATTCAACTCAATCTTCACCTAACATGGAAGCCATTTCCAAAACAGACACAAGACCATTTGGTAATTGCCCTGTTTTCTCTTCCTGCAGCACTGCTTCCGGGAACTTACACTATGAATTGAAATACTCTGCTTAGATATCTTTCTTGTTCCCCTGGCTGGGTTTGGGTGTGCTGGGTGCTCAGTTGGGTTGTGCCACCTGCCACTCTTGGTCAGGTTTAGAAGTGTCTGTATTTTTATTTTGTGTTTCCATTACCTGAGAGAATGTGTCATATGGAACGGACTGAACACATACATATGGAGCTGAGCAGACTTGTCTCAAACCGAGATGCAAAGTTAAGAGGAAAAAAAACATAAATGACTTGGTAGTGTTTCATCATCCAACTCGATACGCTTTCACAGAACACCCGTTACCTCTGTGAACCTGAAACAGTCACAAACTGTCAAGGGAAGGTCCCAAAAATCAAACAATCATGATGAAAAGTACTGGGGAATCTGAACTAATTTACATAAAAATATTTTCAATTAGGAAAATCTTTTCTTCATATTTCTGCAAAATGGCTTTAATGATATATAGAAAACATATTATTGAATGTACCTAAATAATCCACACTCTCTCAAATGAAGCAATGAATATACTAATAAACACATTGGGAATGCTGTAAAAATCCAAATTGTTTCACTGGTTTCTAACATCTCTAACAGGGCTGACAAACTTCCCCTCCTTTTTTTTTTTGAGACAAAGTTTCCCTTCTGTTGCCCAGGCTGCAGTTCAATGGCACGATCTCAGCTCACTGCATCCTCCTGGGTTCAAGTGATTCTCCTGCCTCAGTCTCCCAAGTAGCTGAAATTACAGGTGCCCACCACCATGCCCGGCTAATTTTTGTATTTTTAGTAGAGGTGGGGTTTCACCATGTTGCCCAGGCTGGTCTCAAACTTTTGACCTCAGGTTATCCACCTGCCTCCACCTCCCAAAGTGCTGGGATTACAGGCATGAGCCACTGCACCTGGCCACTTCCCATACTTCGTAACATTGCCTAGGGCTATCCAATGAGAAAGGGTAGGAATAGAGTAAACCCTAATGAAACCACAATGAAGAGAAATACAGGCAAGATACAAAAAAGAAAAAATAAAGGCAAGAAGAAGGTGAGGGATATTAGTAGAAAAAAAGAAAAAGATACCTCAGTTGTTGGAGAACATCCTTGAAAAAGAATTAGACAGTAATAGAGTTTGAATGTTCAATGTAGCTTGCATATTACATGTCTATATCATCTGGGTATGATTTAAGATTCTGAGAGTCAAAAATGATTTCCACCTGGAATCTCTAATCATATTCACATTACCAGGATATGGTTCTACATTTAGAAATTCTGTATTAGGTAACATACTTTGTTCTTTTTGCTATATGACTTTAGTGAATCATAAATCATCTTAATAAGTTCTCATCTCGCTTTTCACTTTTCTAAAATGGGTACTCAAAAAATAATATCCTAAAATGTTTACATGTACTGTATTAATCATATGCATGCACGTGTCAGCATGTATTCATTCAATGTAGTTGAAGTTAATGTAATTAAATCACCATTCATATCTTCTTCCATACAGAAGAAGAAAACATAATTTTACTTTTCATTATAGAAAGAAACATGCTTGTTGAAGGCTTATAGAACAATTAATGTACTTTCATTTTTCTCAATATTCTTAGAATGCCTACATTCAGTCTAAGTGTTACATGTATTTACATATGTTATTTTCTGAGTTGCTAAATTATGCAAAACAAGTAGCTACTCTCGAAGTTTTCAATTGACTTCTATTTACTGACTGTCCTCCAGTCCCACTGTAAAATACTCTGAGCAGTGTGAGTGACATCCCAGCACAGCCAGCCACTGGGCTCATCTCCCGTCGAATGGGGCATTCCACTTCCACCTGTAGAGATGTGAGCTTACCAAGAGTGCACTCTCCCGTAGTCCCAAACATGGATATGCCAGTTTTACTTGTTATAGTTTAAATGTAAATAAATACACAGATAAATTGAGTGCACAAAGAGTGAGTTGTTACTAGGAACAAACATGCATATGCCAATTTTACTTGTTATAGTTTAAATTTAACCAAATAAACAGATGAGTGTGAAAAGAGAGAGTTGTTATTAGGAATACTAAAATTAATTCTTTGTAAACACTAAGTGGCTGAAAAGAACTGTCCAATCAGTTGGAGGATAAACAACTTTCAATGTTTGAGGTTGGTAAATCGAGGAAAACCTAGCACGATTCTGCACTCAAATTGTTGCACATGTATCTTTTGGTTCTAGGTTACCCTGAAGAATTTTAAGCATAGAAATCTCAAGGTTTGCGATATGGGTATGATTCAGTAAAGAAAGACACTGGACCTCTAATCTGTTGATGTTTATCCAGGGATGCTGTATAGCAAAACGTTCCTGTTTATGTTCACATTTAAGTACTTCAGTATGTGCAAACCATGGCATTAATTAGAACTCTTTTATTGACTTTATTTTTAAAATTTATTTTTATCATCTATATTTTTAAGTCTCAAACACTGATTTATTATGTATTTTAATTGCATTATTTTCCACTCAGGAAAATGTAGTCAATTAGTCAATGTCATAGGAATCCCTGGATCTATAAAGTATCATGAATTTCAAAATACCTGATCGCAAACCACCGAACTCCAAATGGTTTCTTACTTAACAAATGGCAGTCTTTGTAAATAGCAGTTTGAAATATTATTTAGGAAGTGGCCAGCTATATGTATTAATTAAAATGCCCAAATAATAGGCATGGCTCTTCATTTTTCTACAGAATTATCTTAATTTGGAGGTACCAAAAAAAAAAAAAAAGAAAGAAAGCTTGCCTTGGCCTGCCATGGCAGCTCACGCCTGTATCACAGCACTTTGGGAGGTCGAGGCAGGTGGATCACGAGGTCAGGAGTTTGAGACCAGCCTGGCCAACATGGTGAAACCCCGTTTCTACCAAAAATACAAAAACTAGCTGGGTGTGGTGGAGTGCGCCTATAATCCCAGCTACTCAGGAGGCTGAGGCAGGAGAATTGCTTGAACCCGGAAGGCAGAGGTTGTAGTGAACAGAGATTGCGCCACTGCACACTAGCCTGAGTGACAGAGCGAGACTCCATCTCAAAACAAAACAAAACAAAACAAAACAAAACAAACTTGCCTTTAGCATTTATAGAAATTCAATGATCAGCATTAATCCTTCAGACCTAAATGCATTCAAACGGATTTCTCTTCCAGGCTCTAACTCAATCATCTTTGGGATGATCCTTCTAGATACTAAATTTCTAGCAGCTTTTCATTTTAGTTACTGAGGTTATTGCAAAGGCAATGGTGACTGGTGGGAAAACTGCAAGAGACTGAGGCAAAAGATACAAGTTACTTCCACATTGGTAAGGAAACACAACCTTAACTGCAAATAACTACACAGGGCATGGGCCACCACTCTGCCCAAGTTTCCACAAGAGGCCAAGCAGCCTCTAAAGATGTCATTGGTCTTTCTACCCCAACATCCCCTACAAAGAAAAAATATCATATTATTAACCCCTTTCGAATTTTCCATGGTCCTAAATACAGTAAGACTTTAAATATATAATTTCCCAGCCATTATATTTATAGTATTCTGACACTCGAATATAAATGTATATATAAAATAAATATGTATTTATTATTATAAAATAAATATATATTTATTACATAATAATAAATATATATTTATTATTATGTAATAAATATATATTTATTATTATGTAATAAATATATATTTATTTTATAATAATAAATATATGTAATACATAAATACATAATACATATAATTATAATATATAATAAATATATATGTGAGCTGAAAATGTATTGCCAATAATTATTACAATCCACATGCAGTCCGTAGTTATGAACATACCACAAGACCAATTAGAAAGTAAAGGACCTGGGGATGTGAAAATGTCAAATGCTCTTAGCAATGTGTATCTCGACCAATAGTACCCGTATTCTGAAGCTGAACATGAGAAATGTATGGGCATCGGGATGCCAGGGTTTTTTTCCAGCCAGACATCCCAGTGGGGAAGGTGAGGCATGGAGGGAAGAGTGGGACCCCTGGGAAGGACGCTGGCAGCTTTCTTCAAAAGGAGAGTCTTTATTAATACACAGCACCCATCAAACAAAAAGGAAGATGGAATCCTGGGCCAGATGCCTTGTTTATAACATGCCTTTTCTAAGTGGTCATTTCTAGTCTTAAAGTCCTCAAATGGGCATCTGGCACTGCCATTACCTCTATATTTAATTTTGCATAATTGTTCCCATTTGGATTTAAAATAGGAACTGTGAAATGGATTGCAATTAGGTATTTTGTTATATAAACATGTTTCTCATTATCTGGTTTTCACTCTTCAAATGGCAGTTTACATAACATTTTTAGTATTTTAATTATTGAATTAAACATGGGAAAAGCCTACACAGATTTCCCAGCTATACAAAGTCATTTCAGGCAAATGCACAAACTCTGGCAACTGATGGCTGCTATTTATGTGTCAAATAAATATTAAGTCAAATACTTACCTTAAAGCCAAGTTTAATATTGGTAACTTCTTCTCAAGCCAGGTAAAAACAAAGGAATAGAAGTAATTTAATCCTGAAAATTTCATTTTGCAGATCTGCTTAAAAACTAAATTTTTGATCAAAACATAAAAAGGAGCACAAAATATATACTTCCTTAGTAAAGGGATAAAAGATCACTGATTGAGCTATTTTACTCAAATAAAATTCCTCAAGTAGAATGAAAATAGAATTAGATGAATAGAAGGAGATATCGGGGTGGGGTAAAAGGGACGAGTTTGGGGATTTTTGTAAATACATGGATACATAGTTTTCTTGTTAATTAGTCATCTAAAAAACTGTTTATTAGATACCTTCTCAATAAAAGACTTCTGGATCAACTTTCCTAACCTCAAAAATGATTACAATGTAAATGGGACTACAAGTATATCTTGGAGTCAGTCCAAAGTGTCTGACAACTTAAACAGCGAGTGAGGGAGAGAAAACACTGTTTCAGGAGTAGATATTAAAAGCCATCATATAGCACACAGAGGGTTGGAAGCATTCCAGGATGAATGGGACGTGAGTGAGACCTTGAAGGGTAGGGCAGGATTGATGCTGGCAGGAAGAGTTGGACATAGTGTTCCAGATGGAGGAGAGAGGCAGAAATTAAAGGCATGAAGGCAGGAAGATAATAAACCAGGCGACGCTGTGCTGGTGCCCGGTGCTGGAGCACAGCGAGAGCTTCTACTATGTGTATTCTATGCACACAACAACATGGTAAGGAGATCTCTCATTATCCTCGTCTTATGTATGAGACATTGAGGCTCTCTAATAGCCAGATTTGGCCATCTGCCTTGAGAATCCAGCCTTTAGCCATTCCCTCCTCTAAGTCACTACTCTCCTGAAGGCATACTCCAAGGACAGGTTAATTACATCAATGTGGCATTTCTCACTCATTTTTGTATAGCTGTTAAAAGTTAGCGAGATGTCACATTGCATTAAACAAAAAATGACCAAATGCCTCATGAAAGGGATAATTCAAGAAAACTGTATGGTGGGGAATTTTAGAAAAAATGAATCAAATGAAAAGGCACTGCAAGCTGGGCACAGTGGCTGTTACCTGTAATCCCAACACTTTGGGAGGCTGAGGCAGGAGGAACGCTTGAGGACAGGAGTGCAAGACCAGCCTGGGCAACTTAGCAGACCCTGTCTCTATACAAAATTTAAAAATTAGCCAGATGTGGTGATGCATGACTGTAGTCCCAGCTACTCAGGAGGCTGAGGCGGAAGGATCATTTGAGCCCTGGAGTTCAGGGCTGCAGTGAACCATGACTGCACCACTGCACTCCAGCCTGGACAACACAGCGAGATCCTGTCTCAAAAAAAAAAAAAAAAAAAAAAAACCAAAAACAAAAACAAAAACTAAAGAAAGAAAGAAAAAACTAAGAAGGAAAGAAAAAAAAAAAAAAAAAAAAACGCTGCAAAGTTCACTGGGAATTCAACTTAAAGCTGAAATGCCCCTAAAATTACTAAAAATGTTACGGTCAATTTTGCCCAAAGGACAGTATCTTTGATATTCCTAGTTCAATGGATTATTTGAATAACATCTCTTATAACTAAGAGCAGTTACTTTCAAAATCAAAAAGAATTAGCTAAAACATGTTTTTCAGATAGCATAAATCCTTCCATTTTTTGTGTTGAATAAATAACAATGCTTTGTATAATTACTATTATTTTCCATCCCACATTTCACTCTTCCATTTTACTCCTTCAGTTCATAGCGGAAGACAGTATTACCAGCTGGTTGTTCCTCAGTGTGATAGTGACCAATGCACTCTCAGGCTTCGGTACTTCCCAAAAGAACCTTACAACGTGGAAGTCCCCCATGAGCAGAGTTGCATTCAAAAGACTGCAGTGGCTAAGTGAGGATTCCTCCTTCTAGGAGCCAGGATTCATTCTAGGTCCAATATGCAGAATTTCCACATCTGACCTGTCTCTAGTGCTGCATCTGCCATCTGTTTCATTATCTTGCATGCTCATATGTGTAAGTCTTCTCTGTAGTTTTGGCACTTGGCTTACCAGCTTTTTTGAGCATGACCTACATGTTCAAATCCAGTCTCCAGACTTGCCTTTTTCTTTAGTCTTAGGGTGCTCGCCCTGAGCGCTTGACAATCAGCTTTTTGGCCTTGCCTTTCTCTACTCCTTCCAGCCCCAGCTGATTTGATATTAGATATTATCTTGTAGGCCCTCAGTTGATGAGACTTGAAAGGGTCTGGCTAGAAGGGTTTAAACTCTGTGGCATATCCACTCACCTGCTGGAAATGAGGTTGGAATCTTTCTGCAAAACCTGCACTTCCTGAGGTATTATTAGCCTTTCTGGGTACAGGGCTGGGAAAGACAGAATTAACCAGAGCGTAGGCATCACACCATGTCCAGAAACACTGAACAAAGAAAAGAAATGTATACGTGGGCGGGCAGGGGACCATTTCATACATTTGTAACCAAAGTGAAAGCAGAATACCAATAACTGGTAAAACTCACATCACAAGGACATAGGGTGGTATTGGCGAGGGAGAGGAAATTTCAGAAGAGAGTTATTAGGAGAAAACCGCTAGTGTGCTATGGGTCTGTGCCTCTCTCCCCCAAGGGAGAAAGGTTCAAAGGGCTTTTGTGGGACCGAGAGCTTGTTGTATTTCACATAGTTAACAGGTGTTGGGGCTCTGGCTTGGCTTTTCCTTCAGCCATCTAGAGTGCAAAAAAGGACTAGCTGTCCCTTTGGCAGCAGAGCAAGGGCCTGAGGTCTGCAACACTGAGACCTATCAGCCTCCCTAGAGCTTGTGCAGGCAAAGGATGTATGATGTCATCCTAGGATCCATACAGGTCAAGGAGACATAGCTGGCGAGTTGGTCATCTTGGATCTCATCCATTCTCTGTGCAGTATGGAGAGATGGACGAGCTCTAAGCAGATGAAAAGCTGGGACTGGAATCACCAGATTCTTGGGGCTGCAGAAGCGAAGAACCCAGGAATAGAGACTGTTCAATATGTCTAAGGATTCAAAGGTCATTGTAGCATAGAGGGTATCTGATAAACCCACGAATGCTTGAGGTGTGACAGGGTTAGCTCTACACACTGGAGTGTGTGAGCACACCTTATACCAAAACTAGCCACGCTGGAGTGTGCGAGTACACCTTATACCAAAACTAGCCACGCTGGAGTGTGTGAGCACACCTTATACCAAAACTAGCCACGCTGGAGTGTGTGTGTACACCTTATACCAAAACTAGCCACGCTGGAGTGTGCGAGTACACCTTATACCAGAACTAGTCACACTGGAGTGTGTGTGTACACCTTATACTAGAACTAGCCACGCTGGAGTGTGTGAGTACACCTTATACTAGAACTAGCCACGCTGGAGTGTGTGAGTACACCTTACACTAGAACTAGTCACACTGGAGTGTGTGTGTACACCTTATACTAGAACTAGCCACGCTGGAGTGTGTGAGTACACCTTATACTAGAACTACCAAGCTGGAGTGTGTGAGTACACCTTATACTAGAACTAGTCACGCTGGAGTGTGTGAGTACACCTTATACTAGAACTAGTCACGCTGGAGTGTGTGAGTACACCTTATACTAGAACTAGTCACGCTGGAGTGTGTGTGTACACCTTATACTAGAACTAGTCACACTGGAGTGTGTGAGCACACCTTATACCAGAACTAGTCACACTGGAGTGTGTGTGTACACCTTATACTAGAACTAGCCACACTGGAGTGTGCGAGTACACCTTATACTAGAACTAGTCACACTGGAGTGTGTGTGCACACCTTATACCAAAACTAGCCACACTGGAGTGTGCGAGTACACCTTATACTAGAACTAGTCACACTGGAGTGTGTGTGCACACCTTATACCAAAACTAGCCACGCTGGAGTGTGCGAGTACACCTTATACTAGAACTAGTCACACTGGAGTGTGTGAGCACACCTTATACCAAAACTAGCCACGCTGGAGTGTGCGAGTACACCTTATACTAGAACTAGTCACACTGGAGTGTGTGTGTACACCTTATACTAGAACTAGCCACACTGGAGTGTGCGAGTACACCTTATACTAGAACTAGTCACACTGGAGTGTGTGTGCACACCTTATACCAAAACTAGCCACGCTGGAGTGTGCGAGTACACCTTATACTAGAACTAGTCACACTGGAGTGTGTGAGCACACCTTATACCAAAACTAGCCACGCTGGAGTGTGCGAGTACACCTTATACTAGAACTAGTCACACTGGAGTGTGTGTGTACACCTTATACTAGAACTAGCCACGCTGGAGTGTGCGAGTACACCTTATACTAGAACTAGCCACGCTGGAGTGTGTGTGTACACCTTATACTAGAACTAGCCACGCTGGAGTGTGCGAGTACACCTTATACTAGAACTAGCCACGCTGGAGTGTGCGAGTACACCTTATACTAGAACTAGTCACACTGGAGTGTGCGAGTACACCTTATACTAGAACTAACCACGCTGGAGTGTGTGTGTACACCTTATACTAGAACTAGTCACACTGGAGTGTGCGAGTACACCTTATACTAGAACTAACCA